>NW_005355248.1:258163-288717 GCF_000412655.1 Myotis brandtii | reverse complement strand
CGATGAGAGAGAAACATCGATTCAGCTGCCTCCTGCACACTCCCTACTGGGTATGTGCCCGCAACCAAGGTGCATGCCCTTGACCGGAATCGAACCTGGGACCCTTCAGTCCACAGGCTGACTCTCTATCCACTGAGCCAAACCGGTTAGGGCAGGAAATACTTTACTAGTAAGTCCCTCAAAGCTCCAGGCAGGTGCTAGCACCAAGGATTCAGGAATGAGCAAAATCATCATGGGGCTCACGGCTGCTTTATTTGGGGGGCGGGGAAGGGGTGGACATTAAGATATTAAAGAAAAATCTTACCAATAAACACAGGAAGCAAAAAGGTGTGCTCAAGGAAAGGGCATGATGGGAACTTGCCCTGAGGAAGGCCCCCGACGGTGCCCTCAGAGCTGAAGTCTTAGTTAGCGTCAGCATCACTTCACTGGCGAGAGAACATTCTAGGCCGGTAAGGGGAGCAGCCTGGAGCCTCCCGATAGCATTGGTGGCTGGAGGGCGTCCAGGAGGCTGGAGAGGTGGGCACCCAGACCACGCCAGGTGTCTTTCAGGCACCATCTGTCATCCGGTCAAACAGAAGGCAGTTAAGTTCTCAGGGAGGCTCGCATGCACAGCTGGTCCCTCTACTCAGAGAAGACTACAGAATTTTCTACATCATAAGCTGTAGGATGACCCATTAGAACTTAAAATATATATATATAGCCTTCGCCCTTATTATTAATATAATACATGCCTGTTTTTAAACTTTTTCAGAAAAACACAGAAAAAGAAAAAAAATCACCCATAATACCATCATCAGTGCAATTGGGATAAAATTCTATATTCAGTACAAAGATTTTTTTCATTTAATAGCATATCATGGGGGTGGGAACGGGTGGGGAGATGTCAATGGGGGAAAAGGGAGACATATGTAATGCTTTCAACAATAAAGAATTCAAATGAGAAATAATAATAACATATCACAAACTTTCTGATGTTTTAAATTATGTTATGCTCAAGGTACATCTGAAAATAAAGCCCAATATAGAAGGAGATGTTTACATGTAGATACAACATGGAGGTGAAGCATGAGTGATCAATCCCACCTCCCCACAGCTTAAGGGGCCTTATCAAAACTTCCCCGGCAAACGAGCCCTTGGGGCCGCGTGGCCCGAAGCGTCTGTCCTTCCGCAGGCGGCTGAGACCGCCGTGGCCCAAGCTGGCCGCCCTCCCACAGGGCTTTGGAGGGTGTCTGAGACCAGCTGGGGGAACTGCCAGCTCTTCCTGCTGAAATTCTATTTATATTGGGCTGTGGTGTTCCGATCAGGCCTTCCTTGTCTCTATCTTTGCTCTCCAGTTTTTGAAAGGGAAGGAAAGGCCAGGGAATTCTTCATTTGGGCAAAGGTCTCAGACAGTAAGTGTGAACTTTCACAACTGCCCACCCACATAGGAGTCGGATTCTCAGGACACACTCCGAATTGCCGTATTGATGCCCACTTAGCCCCACCCAAGCATCCCTCCACTCATCCTATGGGTGTTTGTGGGACCTGCTTGGTACCATCACCTGGAGACACAGAGATGAGGGAGACACCGCCCCTGGCCCGAGGGAGCTCAGAGACCAGTGGGGAGACGGGCATGGAAAGACAGTGAACGGCATGGAGGAGGCAGCATATACACGTGCTCTTGTGGGAGCCCGCGGGAGGCCAGTTAACAGGCTGATGGTGGAGAGGCGGCTGGAAAGGGTGCGCAGAGGACATGACCCTTCAGCTGAGTGGAAAAGCCGGGTTCTCTGTGCAAACTCAGTGGTTGGACAGAACACACAGCAAACACTACGCTCGACAGATGAATTAGGAAGTGGTTTTTCTCATTAAAGTATTTTTACTATTTCAAAGCATATTGTGTGTGGGGCCCTTTGGTTACCAGAGGCTGCCATAACCACAGGAGGGTTATCACCTACCCCAGCACCCTCGACACAGCTCAGTGGTGGCTGCTTACACACGAGCACCACAAGCAGACGATTGACGCGCCTCAGAGGAAGCGAGGCAGAGGTGTGAACCTGATGAGCTGCCGGCGCTGAGCCCTGCGTTCTATACTGAGCCCTTGTTCTTGGGCCAGGCCCTGCGCTCAGCATCTTAGCAGCTCCATCTCATTTAGTCCTCCCGCACCTTGAAGAGGTAGATCCCGTCGGCACAGCTGATCCATCTATGGATAGTAGTGTCACTCGCCTTTTATTAAAAGGGAGATTGTGGCGTGGAGGGTTGAATGCCTTGCTCGAGGTGACAGAGCTGATATGATAAATGGAAAAGATAGGATTTAAGTTCAAATTCAAGTTCAGTGGAAACAGCACTACACTAAAACCTGGACTTCATCATTTCATTCATTAGCAAGTGCTCACTGGAAAGTGCTCCGGACACCCTTCTCTTGGGTTTTGGTGGCTTATTCTCTGCTCATTAAAGAGGAATCAAGAGTTAAACAACATCAAGCTACATCTCACATCGATGTCAGGGCTCAGATGGGAGGTCTCATCTGTTCTGTTACTGAGCAGGTTAAACAGAGGAATTGCAGGGGATAAGTGCATTCTATATTGCCTCCCAACACACACACACACACACACACACACACACACACACACTGCACACACACATGCTGCACATACACTCACACACACAAACTCACACACATACACACTGCACACATACATTGCACATATACTCACACACACTCACACACACTGCACATACACTCACACACACAAACTCACATACACACTGCACACATACATTGCACATATACTCACACACACTCACACACACTGCACATACACTAACACACACTGCACACATACACATACTGCACATATATTTACACATACACTGCACACACTCATACACATATACTGCACATACACTCACACACACACTGCACACATACACACACACTGCACATATACTCACACACACACTCACACACACACTGCACATACACTCACAAACACACACTGCACACATACACACACTGCACATATACTCACACACAAACGCTGCACATACACATACATACAAACACACACTGCACATACACTATTTTTTTAAAAGAGAATAATATTTTCAATTATAGTGAATTTCTTATGGGTCAGGTGAATATAGAATTTTTCCCTTAAAAAAAAAAAATCTTGCCCCTATGAGAGGCTCCTAAATTCAGACTCAGAAATGTATGACCTCCTTTGAGAGCCTTGCCTTGTACTGGCAGGAGAGGTCTGAACTAGGGCCGGTCGGGCCAGGTGAGATTGAGGGTTGTGTCCCTGGGAACTGAATTAGGGAGGCCTCAGAGGAAAGAGTCCAAGGGGAAGGTCTGAGAGTCAACACCCTGAGGCCACAGATAGTATCAGAACCAAAAGGAAGGGGAGGGGGGGCTTTGTACCTGACCTGGGCCCTTGCCCTGGCCTGGGCCCCCGAGCGAATCCTATAAGTCAGTGGTCGGCAAACTCATTAGTCAACAGAGCCAAATATCAACAGTACAACGATGGAAATTTCTTTTGAGAGCCAAATTTTTTAAACTTAAACTATATAGGTAGGTACATTGTTATTAACTTAATTAGGGTACTCCTAAGGCTTAGGAAGAGCCACACTCAAGGGGCCAAAGAGCCGCATGTGGCTCGCGAGCCGCAGTTTGCCGACCACGGCTCTAAGTAGATAGGTCATTTTAAACTTTAAAGTTTAATAATGGACACATACACTTAAAAATTGCTTCCTTTTCTTGTAACTATTTTGGTTAGCAAATGGGTAATTTACTGAAATACATATGAACTCCAGCTGTGACATGAAACAATAGATTGTAATAAAATAAATAATTGGAAAAATAGCTGCGTATAAAATCACTAGGCTGGAAGTAATCAAGTCGAGTCCCATTTTTTAAACCCTTGAATAACTCTGCGCTCCTGGCTCTGGATAAAAGTGAAGTGTCTGACCAAGAGACACAATCGCCACCGGGAATCTGCTTTCCTTCCTGCAAGAAGAGACAGGAAAAAGCATTATTTGAGATTTTAATTTCGGTGGCTTGTTTGTACTTAAACTGTGCTTAATAAGTGATCTTCTCTTTCTATAGCTGGAGTTATTGCAATAAAATGTAAATTTTGTAGCCCATCTGTCAATGTAATTAATAAAAATAAATTTCCATAGGCTGGCATGCTCAGTGGTAAATTTTCAACCTATGAACCAGGAGGTTGTGGTTTGATGCCCAGTCAGGCCATAGACCCAGTTGCAGATTCAATTCCCAGTGTGGGAGGCAGCTGATCAATGATTCTCTCATCACTGATGTTTCTCTCTCTCCCTCTCCCTTCCTCTCTAAAATCAATAAAAATATATTTTTTAAAAAGAAAGCTTTTTGCTAAAATGAAAATATAAAAGTAATATGTTTCCTTATAAAAGATTCATGCCATACTGAAAGAAAAATAGAAGTAAAACTTATCCTATATAATAAAAGACAAATATGCAAATTGACCAAACAGCAGAACGACAGGTCTCTATGACATGCACTGACCACCAAGGGGCAGATGCTCAACACAGGAAGCCCTGAGCCAGGCTCATGACTGGCAAGTGCAGCGGTGGTGGCGGGAGCCTCTCCTGCCTCCATGGCAGCGCTAAGGATGTCTGACTGCCGGCTTAGGTCCGCTCCCTGCAGACATCCCCCAAGGGTTCCCAGACTGTGAGAGGGTGCAGGCTGGGCTGAGGAACCCTCCTGAGTGCATGAATTTTGTGCACCGGGCCTCTAGTTATTTATAATGTACTGAAATATAATATCAACAAACCATTCATATGTATTCATCTATATTTCCAGATTTCTTGGCAACCTTGTATAGATAGTACAGCTATCAACGAGGAGAGGTTAGGGAGAGTATGTGAGAAGTAGAATAGGCCCTGATTGTCATCCACAGGTATCAACTAGGAGTAAAACTTAGGTGTGAGGGTAGAGCTACAGGAAGGGGTTAAGAGTACCCGAGAGTTTCAGTGTTGTTCTGTGTGGGGAACCCAGTCCTCCTGGGTTTCTCCTGTCACAGTGACACACAGCGCTCCTGACACCAGGCCATCCCATGACACCAGCTGGTGTTCCACCATTTAACTCAGTTCTGACACCATTCACCTGGAGAGAGCTCAGGCCCACAGGTTAAGGGCTCAGCCAATAAGTCCACCCCCACTTCAGAGGTCATTCAAGTCCAGGTTGTCACCTGAGCTTCTGACCCACCCGCTCTACGTCAGAGGTTCCCATGACCCTCCTCAGATGCAGCTCATTTGCTCGGGCAGCTCACAAGGTTTAGGCAAACACTCCACTTACTGTTGACTAGCTCATTGTAAAAGGGCATGATATCCCTACCCGGTTTGGCTCAGTGATAGAACATTGGACTGTGGACTCATAGGTCCTGGGTTTGATTCTGGTCAGGGCACATGCCCGGATTGTGGAGCGTGCAGGAGGCTTAGTGCTGAACCTCCCCTAAAAGTATGAACCATTCTGTCACACTGTGGTCTCACCTTCTGTAGAGAACATTTGAGGACTGCCACCTCCGCATGTATCTCTAATCTCCTTTACCGTTTTCAGTAACACAAAAAGTAATGAACACGAAAAAGTCTAGGTTCCTAAGTTCATTTTCTGGTCCTATAAAATTTCCTTATACAGTGAGATCATATGGTATTTGTCTTCCTCTGAGTTTTTTTCACTAAGCATAATGCCTTCAAGGTCCATCCATGCTGTCACAATGGCAAGATTTTATTCTTTATGATGGCTATGAATGGTATTCCATTGTGTGTGTGTGTGTGTGTGTGTGTGTGTGTGTGTGTGTGTGCTCGTGCGCACATTTTTGTTATCCATTCATCTGTCAGTGGACTCTTGGGCTGTCTGGCTGCCTGCCCTGCGCGATGGGTCAGTCTGCTCATTGTTAGAAAAGTGCTTTGCTTGTTTTGTCACTCTGTGTGCTGGAGGCCACATTGCTAGGAACCCGTTAAATTCGAAGAGGGGAGTGCTAGTGGAACATAGAAGCTGGAATAATAGAAATTCCATGCACACTTTGGAACAACATTTGACATCCAAATATTTTGGTTATCAAAATGGGTCATTAACTAAAATACATTTATGCTCCCACTGTGATATCAAACAACAGATTATAACAGCAAAGCATGGAAAAATAGCAGCTGCATAAAGTCACTTAGCTGGAAAAAATGAAATCAAGTCTCATTTTTAAAAAAATATATTTTATTGATTTTTTACAGAGAGGAGGGGAAAGCGATAGAGAGTTAGAAACATCGATGAGCGAGAAACATCGATCAGCTGCCTCCTGCACACCCCCCCACTGGGGATGTGCCCACAGCCAAGGTACATGCCCTTGACCGGAATCGAACCTGGGACCCTTCAGTCTGCAGGCTGGCGCTCTATCCACTGAGCCAAACCAGTTAGGGCATCAAGTCTCATTTTTTAACCCTCAGATAATTCTGTGGTCCTGGCTCCTGATAAGAGGGAGCTGTCTTGCCGAGTGTCCTCCCTGAGGATTTACTGAAGAGGCGATGGGGACCTGCATGGCCCTGAATGGAGCCTTGGGTCCCAGACAGCAGGGCTGCTGGGCAAGGTGCGTTCCAGCTGCCATTACCCAAGGGGCAGCGTGCTTCTCTCTGAATGCAGAGGTCGCTGGTAACATCTAAGCACCTTCTAGGCCAGTGATGGCGAACCTATGACACGCGTGTCAGAGGTGACACGCGAACTCATTTTTTTGGTTGATTTTTCTTTGTTAAATGGCATTTAAATATATAAAATAAATATCAAAAATATAAGTCTTTGTTTTACTATGGTTGCAAATATCAAAAAATTTCTATATGTGACACGGCACCAGAGTTAAGTTAGGGTTTTTCAAAATGCTGACACGCCGAGCTCAAAAGGTTCGCCATCACTGTTCTAGGCTGAATCCACTCCTAGTCTACATCTCTCAGAATGACAAGGTTTCAATAATCACTTTTTACAAATGCTCGGGCTGTGTGGCCTTGGGCAAATGACTCAACTTCCCTGAGTTTACTTTTCCCTCTGTGGCCTATGTAAACAAGGAAGAAGTTGCATGGTGCACCCTGGCCCACCTATCCCAGGAATGCAAAATAAGGTTAACATCAGAAAATCGGTTATATACTTGTCCCTGTTAACAGATTAAAGAAAGGAAACATGTAATCTTCTCAATGCACAAAGTATGTTCAATGAAATTCAACCTCCATTAAAAAAAAATAATAGGATAGGGAGCGCCCATAATGTGAAGGATGGTATCTACAAAGAAAACCTATATGTTTATAATAATAAACTTCATAGCAAAACACCAGAAACATCCCTTTAAGATCAGGAACAAAACAGAATCCCACTATTTCTACTTCTTGTGTACTAGTTGTCCTAGACAACGTGGTAAGGGATAAAAGAGGAAAAAAAGACATAAGGATTGGAGAGTAAGAAATACAATAGTTTTAATTTGCAAATGATATGATTGAGTAGAAACCTCAATCTACAGATAAATTAAATAGAACTAATTAAAAATTTTTAAATATGACTCAATAAATAATATACAAAATTAAGTTGCAATTCTAAGTGTCAACACAAAGAATTAGAAAATGTGATGTTTTTATTTTAAAAAAACCTCAGATACCTAGGGATAAATCTAACAAAAAATGTGCAGTGCCTTTATAGCAAAAAAAGTATAAAATTTTATTGAAAACATTACAGGAAACATAAATATAAAGATATATTATGTTTCCGAGTCATTAAACATACAAATACTCCTAGAATGAGTGGATAGATTTAATGCAATTTTAATCAAAACCTCAGTAGGTTCTTTTTTCAATTAAAGTGCTTCTTAGCAACTTGGTAAATGTTTACTGAGCACGTGCCAGACACTGCCGAGCATGGCGGGATGTAGCAACGAGCCAGACACAAGGTCCCAATCCTATGGTCCCTATGTGGCGGGAGAAGCTCCCTTAAGATCGGCAATTACCAGTATGACATATTGATTTCAGGCTGTGTGAGTGACACTTGACAAATCAATGCTTAAACAAGGTGAGCTGCCCTGTGCGGGACTGCAGAGCGAGGACGTGCTAGAGCCACTTCTTAAACCCACGGCCGCAGAGTCTGACTTCGAAGCCCACCTGCTTTCCATGTCACCATGACCCCATTTGGCCGAAAAAAAAAGCTCAGCCACTGTCCGTTCCTCTGTGGGGCTCTGGGGAGCCATGGATGCTTCTGAAACACGCACGGAGAACATGTGACCCGGGCACCAGGCTGCGTGAAGCGGTGCTCTTGTTGCCGGCCCCGCTGGGCTCTGTGTTGGGCACAGTCGGCAGCAGTGTGACGAGCTCTCTTCCCGGGGTTGGCTCAGTTTCCAAACACTCCCAGAGTTGGAGAGCCAGGCTGCGGGATTTCTAGAAAGACTGTCGGGTAAGTGAAAATGTCAGCAACTACCTCATCCCCAGTGCCGTCACTTAATTCATTTTCTTTTTCGTAACCACAGTAACAATGACACAGAGCTCTACCCGGCCCTACAAATGAGTAGGACTTGGCCACAGTCTGGCTTCTCCTCTAAGTTGCCTCACTTCGGTGCCCAGGGCCACAGCTGGTCTTCAGAAATGGGATCGGACTGATGTTTTGAAGGAGAAAAGCTGAGTTTCCCAATGCAACTGTGAAACTCCTGCCAAGGGAGACACAGAGGGAAGCCACAGAGTTTGGGCTCCTTCCATCCCATGCACAGGACCAACCTCACCGTTGCAGCCACGTGATCCCGCCCAAGAATGCTGATGGTGCCGGCAGCCCTCCGCGAGTATGGACCTGCACATTGCCTCCCACTGCCTGCAGGAAATTCATACTCTCACGGGGTTTCCCTGGGTCTCCCTAGGTCAGTGGTTCTCAACCTTCTGGCCCTTTAAATACAGTTCCTCATGTTGTGACCCAACCATAAAATTATTTTCGTTGCTACTTCATAACTGTAATGTTGCTACTGTTATGAATCGTAATGTAAATATCTGATAGGCAGGATGGTCTTAGGCGACCCCCGTGAAAGGGCCGTTCGGCCGCCAAAGGGGGCGCGACCCACAGGTTGAGAACCGCTGCCCTAGGTCATTCAACTTAGGTTCCTCTCCTTAGGAGATACTTCATCTCCCAGCATCTCTGATCTAAAGACAGAAGCACACACAAGGGGTCATGTCCGAGTCTGGGAAATGGCCTTATTCGTGCTGTCTCGAAGGTCCCAGCTGTGTGGATCAGCGATGGCGAAACCATTGCAACCCACTGAGCTAAACCACTGCTGGGCGGTGTGGACCTATGATGGAGAAGAGGGCATGACCACACGCTCCTTCGTGAGCCATCGGGAGGCAGACGGTGGTCAGGAGAAGGGGGCAGCCCCAGAGGCCCGGGTAAACGAGGTCACATTCGGGGCTGGCCCCAGCTTTGGTTTGGGCACCAGGACAGGAGCGCCGAGACAGCGGCGTCTCTTGTCTCTTCCTGTCTTCAAGCACCAAGGGGATTGTACAGGAAGTCAGTCACACCAACTGGCAAACGTGGGAGATAGGCAGTGGATGCCTTTCCCGGGCAGCATTCCGCCTCCCATTGTGGAAAAATCTAAACAAACCAGACCTAACGGGAATCCAACATTTTTCTTTCTATAGTACAAAGTTTCCCTGCAGAACCCTTGGGAAAATCCACTCGAGGGAGTTAGGAAATTGGAAAAAGAAAAACTGACATCAGTACCTGAGTAATTTTAGCGTCTTGTGTTGAGAATGAATAAAAACTGATAAAAATGAATAAAAACTGATAAAAACTTCACACGCAGAGTAGGTTGCTATGGAGCAGTGCCGGAGAACCACCTCTGTACAACAGCATGGACGTGTCTCAGAGACACCACGCTGGAAGAAACCAGCCCCGAAGGAGGACACACTGGAAGGTTCTATAGCTAAAGTTCAAACACAGTGGCAGCAGCCTGTGCTGTTAGAGATCGGGAGGGGGCCGCCCTTGAGCGGAGGGCCAGGCCATGGCCGGAGAGGTGCTGAGGGAAGTGTCTGGGTGGCACTGGCCGGGTGCTCCTCTGGCTGCTGGCTACATGGACGTGTCTAGTTGGTGAAAACGCACCAAGCTGTACATTCTGGGCATGGGCCCTTTTCTGTGTGTGTTTCAGGTTTCAGAAAAGCTTGGACAGTGAGTAGCATTCTGGCCTGATCATGGTTTTCCCTTTCCAGAAAAGAAGTGATCAGTCGTTTTTAATAATGGGCAAATTGGGGGTGGGGGTGGGGGTGGGGAATTGGAGTAAAAGATTCAGAATTGAGGTTCACTGGGTCACTGCGTTTATTAATGTTATCAGTGTATTCTCCACAGATGATGGCAACATGGGCTGATTCCTTGATTCCAGCCCATGGAACCAGGGCATTCAGTATTTTTCTTCTAAGAAGACAACCTCTACCTCCAATGCCTGATACATGCATGTAACTGCCCCTGGTAAACGGGGAAAGGGGGTTGGCAGGGGAAATGCACCTCTATTTCCGATCAGATACAATAGAAAGTGTTCAACACTTGCCAGGGGAAAATAGTCTGACAATAAATACATTTGTGCTCTAGGATGGAAGTTCTCAACTTCTCTTTTTATGTTCTTAAGACTTGTTCCCTCAGTCCCTGGGCTGTCCCATCTGCCACTGCTTCCTCACCCCCACCCCTAGAGCAGACCAGGGCCAGGAGGGCTCCCCAAAAAGAGCACACATGAAGGTCATCTTAATACTTACAAGTCAAGTGCAAGTGCAAATCACCTTAATAAAAATGCACTTTTAAACATCACTTGAAACGCTACTACTCAGAGATGACAGTGGTTAAGAATTTTATTTTTTTTAAAAAAGTACATACATTCAAACACATACATACTATGCCTAGACTTCTTTCTCTGCATAAGGGCATACGTAGATCTGAATAAAAGCTGAGGTACGAGTGCCCTTTGAGTATAAATAAGTAATTGCAATATGATATGCTTTACCACAATGCCTTTATTTTGTGGCATTGGTCACAGCAGGCGCGAAATAATGGTTGGCGTGGTCAATGTTGGCATTGCTAGCGGGTGAGCGCTTGACCGCTGCAGCTAGACTCCCTGGGCTGTCACCCGGCTCCGTCGCTGACCAGCTGTGCAGTCCTGAGCCAGTTACTGTTGTTCCTCAGCTTCTGTAAAATAGACACAGGTCGCATCTGCCTCAGCAGGTCGGTGCGAGGATTAAATGATGTAAAACATAGAACAGTGTCTGTCGCATAGTAAGCCCAAATGTATTTGCTATTGTCTTATTTGCCACTAACCCTCATCTATTCAGGGACAATGCTGATCTTCTCGTTTGTATCCTCAGCCTGGTTCAGAGTTGTTGACTCTTATTATTACTGGCATTTAAAAAGTATCTGTTGAATGGGTGAAAAAATACCCATTTACTACAAAGGTATTGGATACTAACAAAATAGTGGGAAAACCCCAAGTTTTAAAATCATGCAGATTTCCAACCCTCTTTCCTTATCCTCAGTCATGAACTGTTATTTGGAGTGCTGTGGGGCATTGAATTTTTCTGAGCCTCTGATTTTTCATCTCTAAAATGGAGATAATTCCTTCTTGCAATGTTGTTATATGGATTTGCGACAATTGTGTTAGTTTATCAATAAATAGTATGTATGCCTAGCTGGCATGGCTTGGTGTTGAGTGTCGATCTATGAACCAGGAGGTCATGGTTCGATTCCAGGTCAGGGCGCATGCCTGGGTTGTGGGTTCGACCCCCAGTGTGGGCCTTGCAGGAGGCAGCTGATCAATGACTCTCTCTCATCATCGATTTTTCTCTCTCCCTCTCCCTTGCCCTCTAAATCAATAAAAATATATTTTAAAAATAAGTAGGAGGTACTTTTGTATAAATACCATTTAATAGTATCCAGAGCCACTGCTTTGCAGAATTCATGTGGACACGGCGTATGTGGTGTCCCTGAAACAGCGCAGTGTGAGAGCCCTGCGGTCCCCACAGTATCCTTCGAAGTTCATAAAAATTACAAAGGAACCTTTTATCAGAGCCTCTCAGGGTTGGACTGTTTGGGGCCCATAAGAGCAACTTAAGGTTACTATTAGCTGAGAGACCTTCTGCAGGTGATATTTTCATTTCAAAGCCATGGAAAATGAGATGGAGCTACAAACTCGGGACCTGGATTTAAGCTCAAGCCTTTAAAATTCCAAGTTCATTATTCCCTAAAACCCAGAAAACACAGGGACCAAGGGCTAAGGGGTAGGGCCAGCTCCCTGAATACACAAGGCATGTCAGTGTGTGTGCTGTCTGCTTATTTTTCATTCATTCAGCATCAGAGACTCAGAGCTAAGGACCCTCAAGTCCACCCTGCCCCCATCGCTCCCCCTCATCCCGGGATGGCTCCATTCACCGGTATCCACAGTAACCCAGTGTGTGGTAGAATACAAACCTCGTCTCCTCTCTTATCAGATGAACAGGACGCTTGGCAATAACAAGCCATTTCTGAGGAAAATTAAGTTTGTTGGCATGCTCCTTGACAGCATTACAAAGCTGAAAGCTAAATTTATCGCCACTTATGCCAGTACGCCCTGGTGCCCACGTCTTGTTTGTTTGCATTTGCTGTGACTACTGGTGGTGCACAAATCAGGGTCCCGACCCACAGGTTTCTCCAGAATTTTCTCAGGAGGCGACCTCTGAAAGGGCTTGGGGGTATTCCCAAGGCTGGTGCACCACAGGGCCGACCTGCGGGCTGGAGAGGTCGTGGCCGAGGGGCATTGGCAAAGCCTGGGCCTGCACTTCAATAGCAGGAAGGGGAAGTGCTGACCTCTAACCTCGGGAATTTTTCCAAATGCCCATCCCCGATTCCTTCCCTCTCCTGCTCCAAGGAAGTGGCTCAGCCTACAGCAGCATGACACGCGGGAGAAGTGCAAACCCACCAGGAGCCGCAGGCCTTCCCCGGGGACAGCTCAGGATGGCCACCCGACGCTGTTACAGGTTTAAAAGCGCTCGTGTTGGCCAACCTCGAGGATCTTGGATTAAGCATAACGGGAATGTTGGCTTTCCTTCTGTGAGAGGGTCTGCCAGCCACATCTGTCTGCCCCAGTTCCCCCCACAAGAGACACTACGCTGATGTTGCAGCAAGAGGGAGTCGGACAGATATGAAGAGGAGTCCTGAGTGGAGCCTAGTCCATGTGGAACCATCTTTTTTAAAAAATATTTTTTTATTGATTTCAGAGAGGAAGGGAGAAGGAGAGAGAGAAACATTAATGATGACAGAGAATCATGGATTGGCTGCCTCCTGCATGCTCCACACTGGGGATCAAGCCTGCAACCCAAGCATGTGGCCTGGCTGGGAATCGAACCTCCTGGTTCATAGGCCGATGCTCAACCACTGAGCCGTGCCAGCCGGGCCAGGTTTCAGTCTTGCTTCCATTCTAAGATTTACTGCCATGAGCAGTTTTCAGGAGTTATCTGGCCAAGGCCACTGTTTCAAGAATGAATCATCTGGTAGAAAATCATGCACACAAATAAGCTATGAGTGACACATGGTGACCAGTGCTGTAGCCCCATGGAGTGCCGCTGACTTTAGTAGAGGGAGAGGTTATTCCGACTTGGGGGGTTAGGAGGAGTCCCTTGTATGATCTGGATCTCCTAGGATGGACTAGATTTACATAAGTGGAGACTGGGGAAAGTGGAGGCAGCAGCTCAAGTAGAGCCGTGGGAACAGAAACGCACAGAGAGAGCCAGGGAAAGTCAGTTACCCTCGTGTTCCTAAAACCCGCGTCAGGCCTTGCAGGCTGCACTGGCCAGGCCTCCAGACACAGCGCCGTGTGCACGGGAGCAGCAACAGTGTCAGCTGAGAGTCTCCAAGAAACAAGTGCTCAGATGGGGAGACATCCAAGAGCTGTGTGGGGAGACACGCTGCAAAGGATAAAGGGAACAAAACGGAGGTAGCTAAGGAGAGCCTTCCGAATGGGGTGCAAGCATGACCCCTATAAAAGCAAAAGGGGGAAGGAAGGATGAGAAGAAGGAAAGGAGGGAGGGCAGGAGGGAGGGAGGGAGGGTTTCAGACTGAGTACAGCCAGGGGAGTTTTCGTTAGGCCAGTGGGGAATCCTTGAGGCCAAGCCATCTATTAGACCAGTCCCACCTGCACGATGGGCTCGCACTGTCACCACTGCTGTCAGTCATTGGCTGGGAGCAGCCCGAGGGATGTGCAGCCTCAGGGGAAAGTGGTGGTGGATCCGGAGGTGGCAGGTGGGGTTGTCGGTCAGTGCCGCTCCCCGAACAGGAGAAGGGAGGGGTGGGTTCATGGCGACCAGGCGCCCGGATCACAGTGACCTCTGATCGAAGAGGCCCAGCTGCAGACAGAGCACAGCAAGGAGCTCCTTTGCCAGTGCTCACTAGGCCTCCTCCACAGCCAAGGAGAGTCCCCTGCCGGCTGCTAAATGCTTTCTCTTCCTTTTTAAAACTCCCTTCGCCGCTCTTTCTGCAATATTGAGATGACTAGATGGTTTTCTCCTCTAATCTATTTTATGGTGAGTTATAGTTAGAGATTTTCCAATGTGAATTCTACCCTTATATTCCAGAAATAAACCTAAACTGAGCAGGAGTTCATATTTTTTACTTTCTGCTATATTTGGCTTGCTATGTTTAAGATTTTTTTTCATATTATTCATAAGTGACATTGCAGTATAATTTTTCTTTCGTGCAAAGTCTGTCTCTGGTTTTGGATCAAGGATATTTTGGCCTTGAAGAACAATTGGGGAATAGGGATTCATTTTATAGCTCTATAAAATGTTGACTATATTCAGAAAAATCTGGGCTTATTTTTTTTAATTGGTAGAATTTAACTCCAGATTCAAATTCTTTAATGACTAGGAGACCATTCAGACTTTCTCTTTCTTCAGGGGGAAATTGGGCAAGTAAATTTTTTTCAGCAAATTTGTTTGTTTTTATTATTAGCAAATATATTTTTATTAAATTGTTCTTAATGTGTTCTTAATTTTTAAAAAATCATCTGTGATATTTTTAGATATAGCTTTTTGTGCTCCTAATTTTGTATTTTTAAACTGTTTCTTTTTCCTTAATCAGTTTGTCTATTCTCGATCCTCTATTATTCTATGTTTATACATATTATTTTCCTCTTTTTATTCTGTTGTGATTTCTTCTATCATTTCTTCCTCTAACTTCTGAAGTTGGTTGTTTAATTTTTTAGCCTTCTTTGCTTTCCTTTTATGAGCATTAAAATGATGTCTTCCTTGACATTTCCTTTTGCTGTGCTCCGCAATTGCTGATACATAGTGTTTTAAATATCATTTGGTTACAATAATTCAAATTTTGTGTTTATTTGAATTATGAGTTATTTAAATGTTTAAAAATATTAAGCATACGGGGAATTTTAAAGTTAATTTTTTATCATTAACTTATATAGGAAAGAATTTGATCTGTGTTGTTCTAGTTCTTTGAAATTTATCGCTTTGCATTATAGCCTATTCTATGATCTTCTTTGTACATGTCCCACATGTAGTAGAATTGTTTGTTATTGAGTGAAGTGCTATATGTACGTATGTCCATGACATCAGGCACAGGTGTTTTTGGCTGGAATTACTGGTGAATGTCAATCTGATTAAGATGAAAATCATCGGTAAAGCTGGGCTCTTTAGAGATATTGCAGTGTTAGAGAAGCAGTGATTTCCAGCCTCTGAGTCTTAACTTCCATCCAGGCAAGGAGTGTTCTTTTTGTAATTACACCTGCGTTTTCTCAATCAGTGGGTAGCAAAAGTAACTACTATCCTACAATTTTTTAACTTTAATGAGTGTTCCTCATTATAGAAAGGCTTGGAAACGACTCCTGTGGGTATATGCTTCCTAAAGAGGCACAGATTTACCCCAGAACATTCATACGATGCTCAAGAAGTTACTAGCACAATTGTGCAAGTCACATGCACCATCAGACGCGCCTTCTGCATGTTCATTCTAAACCCACGGGAAACTGTCAGCGGTGCCCACTGGACAGGCATTCTCAGAGGCTCCCCAGCACATGGAGAGGGATTGGCCCGTCTGCAGCGGGTCCCTGTCAGAGGTGCGTTTCTGAAACTAAACTCAGATTGCTTCAGGGAAGGGTCCGAGCTGATTTAACCGATATCTCCAGGAGCCCTTAGTTTGGGGACTTTTCCCATCACAGTCTCCGCCACTTGCCTTGGAGAATCCAAAGCCATTTTGACCATATCCTTGTCTCAATCCTATATTAAGAATTAAAGGATAGGTTCATGCAGAGGAAATGTAGCAAAGGAGGGACTTTCCTACAAGATCTTTTTAAAAAAGAGCATTTGCATAAACCATATTTAACCAGAGTCTTTGTTTTGTGTTTTTCCTTTCTGAGTGCTTTGTTACACTCCCTTGCAGTCCCCTCCCTGACCCCTGACCCCAGCTAGTCCAGACCAAAGTGTGAACAGTATTTCCCAGTGGAATCTTCCCGGCCCCACCCTCCTCATCAGGCCTGACTAATTACATTTGCTGACTAGTCCCACTTCCGGTTCCCTCTGCTCCTGACCCCTCAGCCCAGTTAACCTTCCCAGAACATCACTGTCATCTTGCCCCTCTTGCTCAGGTCTTCCCAGAAACTATGGAACAAACTTTGCAAGCTTGGGGCTGGGGTGTGAAGCGATTGTATGCCCTTTTTTGCTGCTGGTGCTCTGCCAGGCCAACCTGTCTGCCATCTCTGATTTCAATACCTTTGTCTCAGACACTCAGTTCACCGTCTGGTTGCTAATTAGACCTCTCTCTGTTTTATCTCTAAATCCCGCGGCCCTTCGCCAAGGGGCCCTCCCTCCTCCGAGCCCGGCTCTCTGGGCTCACACACCCAGCAGGCCATCGTGCACAGTCCCCTTCTCCCTTCATCGCTGGGTCCTTCAGGGCAGGACTCTGCCCCTGTGTGTCCGCAGCCTCTGGTCACATTTCTTGCAATAGCAGATTTGTGTAGACGTTTAATTGGTTCATTGAAAACTACCACCCCACGCCTTGCACCTCTCTTCACATTAAACACTTTACCACGTGATAACCCCCACGAGCATCTGTTATCCCAGATACAAGGGCGAGTTTTAAGGATGCTGAGGGCAGAGACAGTCTGTTCTCTCGGGGTCCCTTCCAAGGGCAGTTTTCAGGTGACTTGGGGAGTGGCCACGTCCCTTTGGCCAACAGTAGTTTCAGAAATCAAGTCTATTTTAATAAATTTGTATTCCCTGAATGCAAACTGGTGCAGCCACTGTGGGAAACAGTATGGCATTTCCTCAAAAAATTAAACATGGAACTTCATTTGACCCAGTGATCCCACTCCTAGGAATATATCCCAAGAAAACAGAAACGGGAATCAGAATGGACATATGCACCCCTATGTGTATAGCAGTGCAATTTACAATAGCTAAGATCTGGAAACAGCCCAAGTGTCCATCAGCAGATGAGTGGACTAGAAAACTGTGGTACATCTACACGATGGAATACTATGCTGCTGTAAAAAAGAAGGAACTCTTACCATTTGCAACAGCATGGGTGGACCTGGAGAGCATTATGCTAAGCAAAATAAGCCAGTTAGAGAAAGATAAATATCACATGATCTCACTCATTTGTGGAATATAATGATCAAAATAAACTGATGAACAAAAATAGAATCAGAGTCTGAGAAGCATCGAACAGACTGTCCAACCTCAGAGGGAAGGCGGGGAGCGGGGGGAGGGGGGGGTAAGAGATCAACCACAGGACTTGTATGCATGCATATGAGCATAACCAATGGACACAGATGGGTCGACACAAGGGCATGTGCTGGGGAGCTGGGGGAAGCCGGGGAGAGGTCAATGGGGGAAAAAGGACACATATGTAATACTTTACGCAATAAAGAATTTAAATTAAAACAAATTATATTCCCTGTTCTCTTTAGCATAAGACACACAGCTCTTTTTTATTTATTTACTAGAGGCCCAGGGTGGGGTCTGGCTGGCCCACCCTGATCGAGGCTGATCCTGATCTGTGCCCTGGACCGAGCCTCTTGCCAAGGTGCCGGGGAAAAGCTTAGTTCCCATGGGACCGTCCAGCCACGCTGGGAGGAAGGCTTTCGCTCCTGCAACGCCGGAGGCCACCTAATGCGACAAGACTGCCAAGGCTGACGGGAAGCGCGCTCTCATTATTTCTCCTGATGATTTCCTCGTCCTTTGTCACGGTTGTGTGCTATTGGGTGGTGGCAGCTTTCCTTTTCTGAGCGGGACACGTGGACAGAAGGAAGAACCACATCGCGGCAGTCGAGAGAGGGACATTTTAGGGAAAGGGGGAAATGAAGCGGCGGCTCAGTGGGCAGAGCATGGGGGCTGTGAGGGGGGACATCGCTGTCCAAGGGTAAGTATATTCACTGCCCACAGTAGGATGTGGATAGGAAGCCACTTTCTTGCCTCATCTGTTTCTCGTTAAGTCATTGTGGAGCTGGGCCTGTCTCCGGCTCGTGTCAAAGAACAGCACAGTCTCAGGAGGCCGAGGGGTGAACGTGAGGACACGAGTGGAAAGTGTGGCACTCATGTGACAGATTTTCGTGACCAGAGCCAAGGTCATACAATCAAATCTTAATTTAATAAGGTCGTATTCAGAAAACGAAAATACTGCAGCCAGACCCAGCAAGCAAGTTTGGTGAACAAATCCAGGGAAACCGACACTTCTGTGTCCCTTAGACCTTCCGTTTCACCGAGGCGGCGTTCCGGCTTATTCCGTGTAATCTGGAGCACACCCATGTGGGGAGATGCTGGCATCTCATTTCCTAAACAAACCTGAGACTCAGGGTCACCCCACAGAGGCAGAGGCCGGGTCCCAGCGGGGTGGGGGGCTCCCCAACTCAGGCCTCTCCACCTCCCCCAGCTGGTATGCGGGAGCAGGGCTGCCTCTGGTGAAGGTCCCTCTGGCCTCTGACCTCAGAGAAGGCCCCAGACCTGCGTCTGCTCGAGCCCTGGCTGAGATCCAGGTCCTACGGAAAGCAGGAAGGGTCAGGCAGGGAGGGGGAGGGGAGGGCTCTACAGTCCAGGTCAGTTCATAAGGCAGTTTCATCCCGGACTCAATGGCCGCAGTCACCCTGTGAGGTAAACAAACGAGGCGTGTTTCACTCTATGTTATGGGCAGGGAAGCAGCCTCGGGGAGGCTCACCCCAAGGTCTTAGGAGACATGGATCCTTTGAATCTTCATTTCTTTGTGAAGTTTATGAATCTTTATGTAAAAGACGGAGCGGCACATAAGTCCTAAGATCACAGTCCCTTGGGCCTCGGACGCGAGGCTGTGCTGTAAGTCTGCACACCTCTTACTCCCAGGAAGCAGCCTCCGTGGCTTCCCTGGTGCTGATGTGTCAGTTGCACGAGGCCTTGCCGGCAGGGCTGCCCGGGAGGCTGAGCAGGTGGCACTGCCTGGCTCCGAGGGGCGTGTCCCAAGCCGCACTCACGTGAGTGGCACACCCTGGGTTTACAGTGCACAACCCAGGCTCCTTACAGCGCCGCGTTGTAAGGCAGAATCTGAGGCGGCTGGAGAAAGGGAGATGTAACCACCACCAAAAACCATCCTCCTGGCCCTGCAGGCGTGTGTGAGAGCTGTGCTGGCCGTGGACAAGGGCGTGTTTGCAGCTGGTCCTTACCAGGGCCCTGTTCTCTTCTACCAGCTCCGCCCTGGACGTGGGTGGTACCTGCTCAGGCCATCACACGCCGCAGAGAGAGGGTTTGCTGCCCACGCCTGCAGCACTGTGAGCTCCCCCTGGCTTATTTGAACCTTTACTGTCAAGGAATGAACTGGACCCTCCAGGGATGTGGCACAGACTCTGCCTTCAAGGGGGGGGGGGGGCGGATATTATTGGGGAGAAAACATATGGATGACAATTTTTAAAATAACAAACTAGGTAACACTGGGGGGAAAGAGCTGTGTTTAAGTACAAAATGGCATGTTACAGACTAACCTTGCGGTAGGAGGCCAAGGGGAGATTGCCGTGGGCGGGACTGGTAGCACCAGCTGTGAAAGAAGTGGTGAGGGTGACCGGAGGCGGGACCTGAGGTGAACCGTGAGGAATGGGTGGAATAGGGAGATGGGTAAGAGAATTGGGGCCGGGGGACGGGGAGCATTTCGGCAGGAGGCCCGGAATCTCTTTCTCCCAGTTTCAACTCTTCTGCAGAACCACAGGGATAGACGCTGCGTGCTGCTGGTGCCCCGGTAATGATGTTTCTTTATCAACTATGCTGTGGTTCTAAAAAACACGGAATTCAAGAAACCTGGGTGGGTGTGACAAAAAGAGACAGCGAAACCCAAATGTGAGAAAAGCTTGGGTCTGGTGCCTTCCTCCTCTCCGGGGTGTGGTGCTTATGAGATGCTGTGTGTGGAGTCAGCCACTGGCCAGGGAGCAGGGGGAGGCAGGCAGCGAGGTCTGCGGGTGTAGAAGGTGGAATCCAGTCCTGTTCAGCCCAGAACCCCACAGTTTCATTGGAGTTGGAAGCAAGGATGACATCAGCTGAATGGCCTCTCAGTGAGAATGTACGCCCCCCTTCTGCCTGCCCTCTGCCTCCCGCCTTGTAAAGTGTGGCTTGCAGCACCACGAGCCGGCTGCTGACGTGTACCCACATCCCACGGTGTTTGGAGGTGTGTGTCATCAGGTACAGCTCTGAGTAGAAACTGGAAACAAGAGTCAAGAAAGAGCACGACACCAGGGTCTTTATGTTCCACAGCAATCCTTTCCCTGTGGTCTCGTTCCTCCACGGGGAAGAGAGACACACTGAGCTACACAAACCACAGCGCGGGTGGGTGGGGGGAGGGGACGGGGGCAGAAGAAGCTGCTGGCCCTGGAGAACCTTTCCAGATGTACTGAGCGAGACACGCATCATCTCAACGGCGGAGGGTTGGAAGGATCCAGGGATGGGCCAGGATCTCGAGAGCTTTCGGTCCCGGAGCGTCATTTAGTACGGATCATCCATGCTGAATGGAAAACAGGAGGACGTAAGTTAAAGGAAGGGGCTCAAAACTGCAAAAGTTCAAGTGTTATTAGGAACAGTAAATAGTCCCTAGAGGTGAGAAGAAGAATAAAGAAAATAGGATCAATGAGTTGGACAAAATGCCAGACAGGCCCTGAGGCAGAGAAATGAGGCCAGAGCAGCCTACAGCGGCGCTTCTCACACCTTCTGCTGCTTCCCACCCAGATGCAGCGGGTGTGGGTGAGGCCAGAGATTCTGCATCTCTAACCAGCTCCCAGGTGATGCTGCTGGTCCCCAGCCCACACTGAGAGAAGCGTCCGGGACCAGGCTCTGTCTTCAGACCCAGTGAGCATGCGGGAGCTGGAGACAGACCTTGAGCAGTGGGAGGTCAGTAAAGCAGAAGCAGACATGCTCAAAAGGATAGAGGACTCAGAGAACATGACAGCTCATGAAAGCCATGGCGGTGGGTCTACAAGGCCTGATTCTGGTGGGCTACGATGGGAGGAGGTGGTGACACGTCTAGCTTCATGAACTAAACGACACCCCGTGTGTGGGAAACAGTTGTCTCATTCTTGGAAAGGACGGGGAGCACCAAATGCGGTCTGTCTTCATAGCACCTCTGGCAGGGAGGACCAGCCTGGGGCTGTTCTCACGACGAACTGCCCTGGGAAACCACAATTCAGCAGCTGCCAACGTGCTGCCAACACAGACACAAAACCGTTTCTGAAAACAGAATCTCACGTCGGCCCTCCTCTGAGGTTGGCATCGTATCTTCCTGTGTATCTCGGGTGTAGCTCTTACCCGGGCAGAATTTAGACACTAGAAACCAAATGAGGTGATAAACAGAACCGGTTTGCAGAAGAATCAAAATAACCCAGCAAGAATCGAAACCGCAAATGCCCTAGGAGCCTGTCATTCACCAACCAAAGGCTGGTAGGATTGAGCACAGAGGACTCAAGGGCTTTTAAAAAACTGATACAGGTGTTTGCTGTGATCCTGTTCATGTCACCTTTGGCTTGTTTTAGAAACACGCCCTACTCCTCCCACCCCACCCTTCCTCGGTGCCAGCACACTGAGGGCTCTGTGTCGTGGGGGATCACACCCCCGGGACTTGCCATTCTAACCTGGGTCAAGAGCCCTGAGTTCCAACAGCATGAGCGTTAAGAGCATGATCTTTGACCTACAGGGTACAGATCTCATGGGACTTTCTGTGATCACCAAACTTCTGAAGGGAAGGCGGTCTTTTATCAATGCAGAATTCACTGACCACTGCCACGTCTGTCTTGCATTTTCCTTTTTCCCTAAAATACTTCTGTCTTAGCTCCCCAACCAGGTGATCTCCCTGAGGTCAGGGGTAAGGATTGACTCCTCTTTTCCCATCCAGTTTAGCATTGTTTCTGCACAAAGGTGTGCAGTAAAACAACTGTTGATTGATTCATGTAAAAATTAGCAGATCATTCAACTTAATGTGGCAGTTAGCTTAGAATGGTAATGAACTTAAGGCTGACATTCCTCCTGCCCTAGGCCATCTCAGAAGTTGAATCGATCCATCAAGCGGTGATGAAAACACAGGTGGTTCCTGCGGCCAGAGACCGGCTCTGGGTGGATTGTGCCAGAAAGACTTTTACTCGGTGGGTGTGAGCATCTTGTGGGTTTCCTGCCCACAGAGCCGGGGAGGTACTCTGGGAAGGGTCTAGGACCCATCCACACTGCCCAATGGAAGGTGAGGCAATGAAATAGAACAAAAGGACCTCCACCGACCCTCTGTCCCCACCCAGTTACCTCCAACTCTCTCATCTCCTTCTAGCCACGCTTTTCAAGAGGGATGGCTGACGTGTTCTGCCTGTTTTCTCATCCCCACTGATGGATCACACTGAGCCCTGGCCACCGGACTTCTGTCCTGACCTCCACACTGAAAATAGGCTCCCACCAGTACCCTGGTCACATCCAGGGGAAACGTACTGGTTCTCTTGGCAGCATGTGAAACAGTTTCATTTCTTTGTTTCCTAAGCGGTCCCAACCCCATACTCCCCCCCACCCCCCATTTCCTTCTCACTCCCTGGCGACCTCTTCCCACTCTCCTTTTCCTCAGCTGCCTTGCTCCCTGCTGCTGTTCCCCGGGCTGCCCCTCCCTCCCACATGCTCCTCGCCCACACTGCAGCCTGGGTGATCGCCCTGGTCCTCCGATGGTAGTTACCTCCTGCGATGTGAGAACCCCTGAATCCACATCTGCCCCACAGCGGCCTCTGGGCTACAGACGGAGCCAATGGACCACGCATGAGCCACGAGCACCAAAGCTCAACGTGTACAAAACAACCCCAGGGCGCCACCTCCAAAACGTCTCTCTCTTTTCGTTTTATTTTTTGTTGTTGTTTTCCCTTCCCAGTGAATAGCATTGTGCCACCTGTCAGTTCCCCAATCAGAACCATGGCAACTTCTTTGATTCATTCTCTGTTATTAGCCAACTAAGGACCACACTCAACTGATTCTACCTCCTCTTACCTCATGAGCGCATCCTCGCTGCTATGGTTCTAGGCAGTTTTAACCTCATAATTTCAAATTCCTTCAAAACAGTTCTTTGCCTCCAAGTGCACCGATTCCCATGTTTGCTTACGTTTGTGTGGGGTGATCCTCACAGATCAGGTGCAAAGATCCCCGAGATACACATTTCAGCATGTGGAAGGATGCTGGGGGGGAAGGACAGCCATCTGCTCAGCCCTGTAGGGATGCCCCAAAGGCCTCAGGATAAAGTCCACACTTAATCTGGAGTGTGATCACGCTGTGATCTGGCCTCCGTCACCTCCTGGCTCCTCACTTTCTCTTTCGCACCCTGTGCACAGCCCGCTGAACTTCTTGGTGACAATCTGTGGTTTGCAGGATGGCAGTCTGAACAAGCACCCCTCCTGGGGGACCATCTTGTTTCATTTCCTGCTTAAAAAGAGTCGGGTGTCTAGCTGGGTGCTTCGAATGGCACCAAAATCTCGCTTTCACAGTTCTTTTTACTGACACTCTCCTTCCTAACATTTCAGAGCAAGTTCCTAAGGCTCTCAAACTGACAAATGTTTTGCCATCTTCATTTCTGCCACGCAGGCCATGCATTGTCACATGCTTGCATCTCTCCTAAGTATGTGTTTCTCCAATTAAAGAAATCTGAGGTTCAGGCCCAAACTAAAAAGTTACCTCTTTAAGGAAGCTGCAGATAGAATCTGTGCTCCCGACTTTTTCCAGATTTCTGAAGGCAGTGCTTAATAGAGCAGTAGTCACCTACCCCCTTGTGCTAGGCATTGGGGAGCTGGGGTCTGGGGTTATACCTGCTTCTTAAAGCCTGGGACTCAACAGTTTCTCAATACATATTTGTTGCATAAGATGTTTCTGCTCTCGTGTTAAGCCAGGACAAGAAAAAACAGATCACAGTGCTTCCAATCCTCACAAAATATTCAGAAAAATCGGAAAGCGCTCCCTTTACATAACTGCCTTTTCCTAATAGGGCATTACTTGTCCATTCATTCATTCAGCTCCACTCACACTAAAAAGACCACTACTTTTCAGAGAGGCTGATAGATGGATCAATTTATCTGGAAAGGTCATTTGAATGAGGCCCCATGTAAATGACTACTGGAGCCGGTGTGTTTAACTATAGCAGGAGGCATCTTAGGAAGGTAGAGAATAGATCAACAGATGTAGGAACTGCTCGCTGATAAAACTTACCTCTTCTGAGACTTTTTGCCTAAAAATAGAAGAAATAGAAAAGTGGCATCAGCAAAAGTAGACAATTTCAATTTTTTTAAAATAAGAGTAAACAGAAATTCCCACCCTCGGAACCATCTTTTGAAGCATATTATGCGTTTGCTGAGTGGGGCCCCATCAGCGTCTGAGGTCGGAGGTACTGGGCTACTGCTCTCATTCAAACAGCGGACAGTACTCGGACAGACCGAGTTCCACTCCGCGGTCTGCACGGACCATAAAGACAAGTCCAGCCTGACCTGCCTGGTAACCAGGCCCAATACACCCGTTCACACCTGTACTCCCACCCACCTCGGATTCTTCCCTAGGAGACCTGACTGCTGATACTGTGAGGACACGTGTCTCACGCCATCTTCTCTAGGAGAATCCACAGGAGGAATTGCACTCGGGCCAGGTGGTAGGAGTGACACCCCCTATCTGATGACAGCCCAGTGGGTTGTCATCTTACACAGTGACGCTCAGAGGTCGGGTTTCCTCCTCTGATGGCTGCGAGGAAACTCGGAGCCCGACCCGAGACCCTCGCTGAGCAAGCGTGTAGGACTTTGTGACACACACATTTCTGTGTTCTACCTTCACCGGTGGCTCCAACCTATTTTTGTACAGTACATTTTGGCCTCCTTTTTCTTACTTTTTAACTAATTTTAACTTGCTCTGTTGAACGCATTTTGTAAATGATCTGACATTCTCTTTAAAAAGCAGAGAATAAATAAGTAGATAAATGAATGAACTGTAGAGTTGAGCTGCAGAGGAAATAAAAGCTTTCTGAGCAGCCCTAGCTGGTTTGGCTCAGTGGATAGAGCATCAGCCTGCGGACTGAAGGGTCCCAGGTTCGATTCCAGTCAAGGGCACACACCCGGTTGTGGGCTCGATCCCCAGTGGGGGGTGTGCAGGAGGTAGGCAATCTCTGATTCTCTCTCATCATTGATGTTTCTATCTCTTTCTCCCTCTCCCTTCCTCTCTGAAATCAATAAAAATACCTCTTTTTTTAAAAAAAAGCTTTCCAAGTAGAAAAACCTCTCTGGAAAGCAGTGTATTTCAGGGGCAACCCCCTGGAGCTCTAGAATCATTCAGTCGCCAAGCAAGCCCTGGTTGCCAGCAGCGTGTCCCTGAACGGCCACTTACCCTCTCTAAGCCTCCACTTCTTCAGTGAACGGGGCCTGAAATTGTATCTTCCTCATGGAGTTGATTTTTAAAAATGTACTCACAGTACTGAGTGCAGAGACTAAAGCTTAGATAGTCGTCATTTACTATTTTAAACCTTTAAAATATCAGAAATTAATATTTTCACATTTCTCCCAAAATTCAGCCACCAATGACATGAACCAAATATGCCTGTGCGGAGGGAATTAAGTCTGAACTCATTTCAGGTTTCTGTTTGTTCATCTCCGTGTATTTGTCTTTTAGGAGCAATGAGACGTACAGCCACACACGAGCAAGAATCGGTTCCTACTGAGAGTTTCCTTTTTGAAGAAAAGGGAACTAGGGCCTGTGCTCACCCCGTGCCCTGGTGCCCTGGTGCCCTGGTGGCCGGGTGCCCGGGTGCCCTGTTCCAGTCCTGTGGTCCCGGTGGAAGGGTCTTCCACCCCCGGGGAAAACAGAGCCTCCTTAACCCAGAGACCAGCAGCCTCAGGGCCATGTCCAGATGGGAGTCCGGCTCTGGCCCTGCTGACATTCAGGGACTTTAGAGATTAGGCCTAAAACGTGATTGCCTCTGGCCGGCCGGTGTGGCTCCGTGGTTGAGCTTTGACCCATGAACCAGGAGGTCACAGTTCGATTCCTGTGACCGAACTTGATCCCCAGTGGGATTGCGTGCAGGAGGCAACTGATCAATGATTCTCTCTCATCATTGATGTTTCACTCTTTCTCCCCCTCTCTCTTCCTCTCTGAAATCAATATAAATACATTACAAATTTTGAAAAACCACATTATTGCCTCATTTCCCCATTTACCAAGCAGGGCCAAGGATAATGGCTAGTCAGCTGGGGGGAAAGTTTCTAGACAAACCCATGCACAAGGGCATGTTTCTGGAGCCCCCGATTCCTCTCTCAGAAGAAAGGGGCTGAGGTCTGGAGGTCAACACAGCCAGGACAAGGGTCAAAGTGCCGGTTCCAAAGAGCCATCTGAGGACAGAGGGACAGGGTCCGGATTCTGGACGTTTTATTGACTACTATTCTGTAAAGATTCACCTGTCCCTTTTCCAGCTTCCTAAACCCCAAAAGCATATAAAGTTCTCAGTGCCGATGAGTTCTGCATAGATCCAGATGTATTGTTTTTCCCTTTTATTCTTGTGTTAGAAAATCTATAGGGGTTTAGCCCGTCATTTCTAACATTGTCTCTACAGGGAAAAAAATATTCTTCATATTTCAATTAACCTACAACTACAATTTTTGGAAGCAAAAGTGACTTGAAGTTGGGGCTACCAGAAGAGGTTTCAGAAAGGAAGGCTGTTTGGATGTTTTGTGAGAGAAGCATGACCTTCCTACAGCCAGTGATCTCCGGGCTGTGCTCTCTGCTGGCATAACTGTAACAGGCGAACTGCCCGTTATCTGTTTCCTGTTTGCCCCACACTCATTCCCACAGCGGGGCACGCAGTTTTCAGGTTATCAGTTTAAGATCTTGTACAGAAATGACTCCAAGGTAAAGAATGTAAAAACAGCCCCACTGCCTTTTCTCACCCCTGCTTACAAATCAGCCTCAGCCAGCCCCTCCCCCCCTCACTGAACAACTGTGACTTCAATTCTGTTCTTTTGATTCTACTAGCATTTATGAAAAGCTTTTAGAACTTGGGAATAAATATCCTCCTATGCTGGTGACTCGCAGCCCCAAAGTCTCCAACAGTTACTCAGCTACCCCTTACCCATGATGCTCTACCCCCTCTGTCCAGCCACTGCCACCCAATGTCGGAGGAAAGAGGACACTGGGCTAGGGTTTGAAGTCTCCATGGAAACGACCATCAGTAGTGGGAGGGAAATCTCATTCCTATTTTGCCTTTTACTTACATACTTAGTACGGTCCTATAAGTTGATGGGACCCGATGTTAGCAAATGTCTAAGAGCAGGAGCAGAGGCACTAACTGCTCATGCTCTCAGGTTACAGCTACTGAGGTCCTCGCACATCCTCGCCCTCCCCTCACCCCACCCCGTCTTGCTGGTTGGTTAGAACACGAATCAGGTTCCCTTGTTCTTAAATTTAGGATGAAAGATCTGATCACAGTGAAGACTATTGAGAAATGGTAGCTACTATTCCTGCACTTGCCAGTGAGGATGGGTGGGTGAGGGGTGCAGCCCTTACATACCACATTCACCGAACAGAATACATGCTAATTCATATGATGGAAGGGGGATTAAAATGGCAACACCACACAGCTGCTTAGCAGTTGTTTTGAGGTCACCGATGGCCCCTGACCTTGAAGCAGGAATGTATCAAAAGCTGCCTACTATGACCTTGAAGCAGGGGTGTATTAAAAGCTGCCTCCTATGCATGAGTTTCAGAGTCTTGGACATTTCTGCTGGCTGAGTCCGGCCAATGGGACAGCACACATCAGGGTCTGCCTCGGGCTGTGGGTCTGTAACCGTCAGGCTGGTCCATGTTAGGGTTTGGATACTCAGGGGCAGGTGGGTGAGATGCCGTTCCGTAGTGGAATTTCTGGGAGATGCACCTAAAAGCCTTGTCAAGAAGTGGTCATCGTTGTATCTAGCTCCGTGGCCTTGTTGAATGGTTGGGACTCTAAATCAGAGAAGAGCTAAAAGGCCCAACATGATTGTAGGAAAAATAAAAGCCAGTGATCTGAACAGGTAACTTGTCAGTCGCAGGAGACCATTCGTGCTTTTACTTTAAAGCAGCTGTGTGAAAAATAAAAGCCAGTGATCTGAACAGGTAACTTGTCATTCGTGCTTTCACTTTGAAGCAGCTGTGCATGCGTCTGCACTTGGGGTTTACCTGCCGGGGACCTGCACGGACCTGTGAATGATTCACTCCTCCCACTTCCATCACAAATACACAAAGGGACACACCTCCATGTCCTCTTGTAAGTGTGAACCAAGTTCACTGGGGAACCTTTATTGAAAAAATGCCACGTGGAAACATCTGTAATCGGTGGCACCAGTGAAAGGCACTCCCTTCTGCATGTTGGCACAGAGTCTGACGGCATCCCTGTTCTCCACATGACCTTGAGGAACCCTTTCAAGGGGCTTCCATCCCCTGACCAACTACATAGTGGAAACGGGGCTCATGGTCCCAGAGGATCCAAACAGAAGGCACCTACTGGCTGCCTTGACAGGGAAGGATGCCTAGCCTGATACAGTCTTTCCCTGAACACCCTAATTCCCTACCCACTCCCTGGCCCACAGAGATCAGCTTCTCAGACAGCTTCCACGGGTCACACCATTTAAAGTCATTGGTGCAAATGGCTCGAGGGGCAGACATGGGTAGCTTGTCTTTCACAAGCTAATTTAATGTGCATTTATTAAGCACCTACTGTCAGGTGGAGGTATTGAGAGATGAGGGAGTCAGCCCTTTATACACAGACAGATTTGGATGCTTCAGCTTAATGATCATAGAAATGCATCCACTGCTTTTGGAATCCTGTGGTTATTGGTGATCGTGGCAGCGGCATTTTAATGGACTAACAGAAGTGAGCTTGCACGGGAATAGAAGAATGAATAGGAAGTAATTCAGTAGAGACAGTGAGTTTAGATGTTAAGGACTGAGATAGAAGGAGTTGAGAATTGGCCGGAAAAAAAGAAATGGCTGTCATTGAAGGAAGAGGCAAGAATAGTCAAGGGTTATGTAGTAAATTAATATGTACAAATTTATTTTTAAAGCACATCCGTTAAGCAAAATGAAATATAAAAATTTACTATGTCTTTCCCACCATCTGCTCCATCTTTAAGGTATTCAGGAGATTGGGACAAATTGACTCACCCTGACATATTGGAGGAGGGCTGGACCAGATTCCAGACGATTCACAGACAGTTCTTGTCTTTCCGATGAGCTCAGTTCCTTCTAAGCAGTTGAAAGTGCACGTGGAGTTAAAGCTGAAGTTGTCCAGGGGATGATGACAGTCCATGGTCCCCAAATCAGGTGCTGTTAGAGCATCACATGGAATCACTTCAAAGAAAAAGAAAAAACGTTCTGAATAGAGACCTTCTCTTGACCAAAGGATTTAGCCAAAGCTGCCTGACTCAACTGTGGAACCACCCACAGGACCCCAGCCATTCCTAACC
The DNA here is from genome assembly GCF_000412655.1 of Myotis brandtii. Lineage (NCBI taxonomy): Eukaryota > Metazoa > Chordata > Mammalia > Chiroptera > Vespertilionidae > Myotis > Myotis brandtii. The sequence continues at coordinate 258,769 of NW_005355248.1, read as the reverse complement.
TAGAAATTGCTCCTGATCATGCTTCCAGAATTTATTTTCTTGAGAATTATGAAGAGTGGAGAGGCAGGGGTGAAGCCAGGAGACAGGTGGGAGGTGAGAGAGGAGGGAGGGTGGCCCCTCTGGGAGTCACTCCATCTCCGCTGGAAGTGCCTGGACTGGCCTTGCCCTGTGGAACCTTCTCAGTGAGTGTAGAGAATGCCCACCCTTCCCCTGCCCCAAAGTCTCCCTGAGCAATTTTGAGAAACATCCCAATTCTCTGAAGCAAGTCCCTCAACTTCTATAAAATTCAGTGGGTTGGTCAATTTAGTGCTTTCTTTCTTTCTCTCCCTTTCTTTCTCTCCCTTTCTTTCTCTCCCTTTCTTTCTCTCCCTTTCTTTCTCTCCCTTTCTTTCTCTCCCTTTCTTTCTCTCCCTTTCTTTCTCTCCCTTTCTTTCTCTCCCTTTCTTTCTCTCCCTTTCTTTCTCTCCCTTTCTTTCTCTCCCTTTCTTTCTCTCCCTTTCTTTCTCTCCCTTTCTTTCTCTCCCTTTCTTTCTCTTTCTTTCTTTCTTTCTTTCTTTCTTTCTTTCTTTCTTTCTTCCTTTCTTTCTTTCTTTCTTTCATTCTTTC
>NW_005355248.1:230236-253207 GCF_000412655.1 Myotis brandtii | reverse complement strand
GTGCCCTGGTGCCCTGGTGCCCTGGTGGCCGGGTGCCCGGGTGCCCTGTTCCAGTCCTGTGGTCCCGGTGGAAGGGTCTTCCACCCCCGGGGAAAACAGAGCCTCCTTAACCCAGAGACCAGCAGCCTCAGGGCCATGTCCAGATGGGAGTCCGGCTCTGGCCCTGCTGACATTCAGGGACTTTAGAGATTAGGCCTAAAACGTGATTGCCTCTGGCCGGCCGGTGTGGCTCCGTGGTTGAGCTTTGACCCATGAACCAGGAGGTCACAGTTCGATTCCTGTGACCGAACTTGATCCCCAGTGGGATTGCGTGCAGGAGGCAACTGATCAATGATTCTCTCTCATCATTGATGTTTCACTCTTTCTCCCCCTCTCTCTTCCTCTCTGAAATCAATATAAATACATTACAAATTTTGAAAAACCACATTATTGCCTCATTTCCCCATTTACCAAGCAGGGCCAAGGATAATGGCTAGTCAGCTGGGGGGAAAGTTTCTAGACAAACCCATGCACAAGGGCATGTTTCTGGAGCCCCCGATTCCTCTCTCAGAAGAAAGGGGCTGAGGTCTGGAGGTCAACACAGCCAGGACAAGGGTCAAAGTGCCGGTTCCAAAGAGCCATCTGAGGACAGAGGGACAGGGTCCGGATTCTGGACGTTTTATTGACTACTATTCTGTAAAGATTCACCTGTCCCTTTTCCAGCTTCCTAAACCCCAAAAGCATATAAAGTTCTCAGTGCCGATGAGTTCTGCATAGATCCAGATGTATTGTTTTTCCCTTTTATTCTTGTGTTAGAAAATCTATAGGGGTTTAGCCCGTCATTTCTAACATTGTCTCTACAGGGAAAAAAATATTCTTCATATTTCAATTAACCTACAACTACAATTTTTGGAAGCAAAAGTGACTTGAAGTTGGGGCTACCAGAAGAGGTTTCAGAAAGGAAGGCTGTTTGGATGTTTTGTGAGAGAAGCATGACCTTCCTACAGCCAGTGATCTCCGGGCTGTGCTCTCTGCTGGCATAACTGTAACAGGCGAACTGCCCGTTATCTGTTTCCTGTTTGCCCCACACTCATTCCCACAGCGGGGCACGCAGTTTTCAGGTTATCAGTTTAAGATCTTGTACAGAAATGACTCCAAGGTAAAGAATGTAAAAACAGCCCCACTGCCTTTTCTCACCCCTGCTTACAAATCAGCCTCAGCCAGCCCCTCCCCCCCTCACTGAACAACTGTGACTTCAATTCTGTTCTTTTGATTCTACTAGCATTTATGAAAAGCTTTTAGAACTTGGGAATAAATATCCTCCTATGCTGGTGACTCGCAGCCCCAAAGTCTCCAACAGTTACTCAGCTACCCCTTACCCATGATGCTCTACCCCCTCTGTCCAGCCACTGCCACCCAATGTCGGAGGAAAGAGGACACTGGGCTAGGGTTTGAAGTCTCCATGGAAACGACCATCAGTAGTGGGAGGGAAATCTCATTCCTATTTTGCCTTTTACTTACATACTTAGTACGGTCCTATAAGTTGATGGGACCCGATGTTAGCAAATGTCTAAGAGCAGGAGCAGAGGCACTAACTCCTCATGCTCTCAGGTTACAGCTACTGAGGTCCTCGCACATCCCCCACCCCACCCCGTCTTGCTGGTTGGTTAGAACACGAATCAGGTTCCCTTGTTCTTAAATTTAGGATGAAAGATCCGATCACAGTGAAGACTATTGAGAAATGGTAGCTACTATTCCTGCACTTGCCAGTGAGGATGGGTGGGTGAGGGGTGCAGCCCTTACATACCACATTCACCGAACAGAATACATGCTAATTCATATGATGGAAGGGGGATTAAAATGGCAACACCACACAGCTGCTTAGCAGTTGTTTTGAGGTCACCGATGGCCCCTGACCTTGAAGCAGGGATGTATCAAAAGCTGCCTACTGTGACCTTGAAGCAGGGGTGTATTAAAAGCTGCCTACTATGCATGAGTTTCAGAGTCTTGGACATTTCTGCTGGCTGAGTCCGGCCAATGGGACAGCACACATCAGGGTCTGCCTCGGGCTGTGGGTCTGTAACCGTCAGGCTGGTCCATGTTAGGGTTTGGATACTCAGGGGCAGGTGGGTGAGTGATGCCGTTCCTCCCTGGTGGGCTCATCTGCCATTTAGGGCAGACACTGGCTTCTCGGGGCAGCCCTCCTTGCTCCCTTCTCCTCCAGTCCAGAGTGGAGGGGAAGCTGGAGAGCTCAGTACCTTGTTGGGGCTGAGTCGCTAGTGAGTAGGCACGGGGGAGAAATGTGGAGGTGTATCCCGGGGACCTGCGACTCCACAGGTCAGAAGCCACGCGGTGTGTGGCTCTCGGTGAGGTTATCACCCAAGCGAGGTGCCTTGAAGAAAGCAGGACTTTGTGCGTTTATTTTAAAGTTTGTTGGATGAAAAACAAAACAAAACAAAAATCAGCCCACGTGTCGTAATGCGAGTGTGTGCGAGGCTGCCTCCCACGTGTCCAGGGCCTAAGGTGTGCAGCCTCGCCCGCTATCCGGCTTCAGAAGCTCTCGTACTTAATTTCCTGTGGGTTTCTATTTTCTTCTCTTTACAGGTCTAGTCTTTTCATAGGGAGGTAAACGCACGTACCTTTTTTTAATCGCCTGGCCAGCCAGATGATAAAGGCCAGCCCCAGGAATGCGGTAACCATGACTGCCACTGGGATGAAGAGGGGGTTGTAGTCGCCTTCCTTGATCATGGAGAAGCTCCTGTCCAATTCTGAGAGAGAACCGGGGGGCACCTCGCATGAGGCCGCAGCACGATCTCTATAGTGCCATTTCCTGAGGTTAGACTTTCCCCTCCTTCCATCTCCCAACCATTGCCCATTTGGTGCCATCTGACATGAGGAGACTGGCATGGGGAGGCCCGCGATGAGTCCATGGCAGAGACAAGGACTGGACTGGCTTTTCTAGCCCCACACCTCTGCCATCTCCATCCCCAGACTGGTCAATAGTGGAATTTCTGGGAGATGCACCTAAAAGCCTTGTCAAGAAGTGGTCATCGTTGTATCTAGCTCCGTGGCCTTGTTGAATGGTTGGGACTCTAAATCAGAGAAGAGCTAAAAGGCCCAACATGATTGTAGGAAAAATAAAAGCCAGTGATCTGAACAGGTAACTTGTCAGTCGCAGGAGACCATTCGTGCTTTTACTTTAAAGCAGCTGTGTGTGCGTCTGCACTTGGGGTTTACCTGCCGGGGACCTGCACGGACCTGTGAATGATTCACTCCTCCCACTTCCATCACAAATACACAAAGGGACACACCTCCATGTCCTCTTGTAAGTGTGAACCAAGTTCACTGGGGAACCTTTATTGAAAAAATGCCACGTGGAAACATCTGTAATCGGTGGCACCAGTGAAAGGCACTCCCTTCTGCATGTTGGCACAGAGTCTGACGGCATCCCTGTTCTCCACATGACCTTGAGGAACCCTTTCAAGGGGCTTCCATCCCCTCACCCACTATATAGTGGAAACGAGGCTCATGGTCCCAGAGGATCCAAACAGAAGGCACCTACTGGCTGCCTTGACAGGGAAGGATGCCTAGCCTGATACAGTCTTTCCCTGAACACCCTAATTCCCTACCCACTCCCTGGCCCACAGAGATCAGCTTCTCAGACAGCTTCCACGGGTCACACCATTTAAAGTCATTGGTGCAAATGGCTCGAGGGGCAGACATGGGTAGCTTGTCTTTCACAAGCTAATTTAATGTGCATTTATTGAGCACCTACTGTCAGGTGGAAGTATTGAGAGATGAGGGAGACAGCCCTTATGTACACAAACAGATTTGGATGCTTCAGCTTAATGGTCATAGAAATGCATCCACTGCTTTTGGAATTGAGCTTGTCTTTCACAAGCTAATTTAATGTGCATTTATTAAGCACCTACTGTCAGGTGGAGGTATTGAGAGATGAGGGAGTCAGCCCTTTATACACAGACAGATTTGGATGCTTCAGCTTAATGATCATAGAAATGCATCCACTGCTTTTGGAATCCTGTGGTTATTGGTGATCGTGGCAGCGGCATTTTAATGGACTAACAGAAGTGAGCTTGCACGGGAATAGAAGAATGAATAGGAAGTAATTCAGTAGAGACAGTGAGTTTAGATGTTAAGGACTGAGATAGAAGGAGTTGAGAATTGGCCGGAAAAAAAGAAATGGCTGTCATTGAAGGAAGAGGCAAGAATAGTCAAGGGTTATGTAGTAAATTAATATGTACAAATTTATTTTTAAAGCACATCCGTTAAGCAAAATGAAATATAAAAATTTACTATGTCTTTCCCACATCTGCTCTATCTTTAAGGTATTCAGGAGATTGGGACAAATTGACTCACCCTGACATATTGGAGGAGGGCTGGACCAGATTCCAGACGATTCACAGACAGTTCTTGTCTTTCCGATGAGCTCAGTTCCTTCTAAGCAGTTGAAAGTGCACGTGGAGTTAAAGCTGAAGTTGTCCAGGGGATGATGACAGTCCATGGTCCCCAAATCAGGTGCTGTTAGAGCATCACATGGAATCACTTCAAAGAAAAAGAAAAAACGTTCTGAATAGAGACCTTCTCTTGACCAAAGGATTTAGCCAAAGCTGCCTGACTCAACTGTGGAACCACCCACAGGACCCCAGCCATTCCTAACCTAGAAATTGCTCCTGATCATGCTTCCAGAATTTATTTTCTTGAGAATTATGAAGAGTGGAGAGGCAGGGGTGAAGCCAGGAGACAGGTGGGAGGTGAGAGAGGAGGGAGGGTGGCCCCTCTGGGAGTCACTCCATCTCCGCTGGAAGTGCCTGGACTGGCCTTGCCCTGTGGAACCTTCTCAGTGAGTGTAGAGAATGCCCACCCTTCCCCTGCCCCAAAGTCTCCCTGAGCAATTTTGAGAAACATCCCAATTCTCTGAAGCAAGTCCCTCAACTTCTATAAAATTCAGTGGGTTGGTCAATTTAGTGCTTTCTTTCTTTCTCTCCCTTTCTTTCTCTCCCTTTCTTTCTCTCCCTTTCTTTCTCTCCCTTTCTTTCTCTCCTCTCTCTCTCTCTCTCTCTCTCTCTCTCTCTCTCTCTCTTTCTTTTAAATCTTTATTGTTGAAAGTATTACATGTGTTCCCTTTTTCCTCCATTGAACCCTTCTAGTCTGCCCATCCCCCCACCCCCGCCCTAAGCCTTCACCAAGTGCTATGATTTCCATAAATGATTCTGACAGTTCTTTTGAGAACTAAACCACTTAAACTAGTGAGTCAGAAGCATCGATGTAGAAAATGTAACCAAAACTGCCCCCCCCCAAGTCTCCTCCGCAAGGGGATCGTCTCGCCAGCTAAAAAGAAACATCCACCCTATTTCGGATGGAGAAAGACCAGGACACGGTGTTTTTGTTTTTACAGCAGTTATTACTCTCCTGAGAGTTCCTGAAGGAGAAAAGCTAAAAAATGATTTTGAGAATAAACAAATAAAACAATTTTTTTAAAAAAAGAGCTCTGCCCTCGGAGAAGGAAATCAGTTGGTGTTAAGAAGGGCACCACATAAAACAGGTGTTTTTGAGAGGAGAGAACAACCCAAATTTCAGCAAGATGGATGGTGTACGCCCTGACAATGAGGAGGGAAAGACACGGCGTAACCACGGTGACTGCTGAAAAGCACTCTTGGACTGTGGGAGGGCCCCGGAGGTATTGGGTTGGTATTTTTGTTCGCAGTGTTTCTCCTTAGTTTTATTAACAATTACCCCTCTGAGCAGCATCACAGTGTAGACTTAGGTTAAGTCATGCTCCAGCAGAAGATCTAGGCCTCTTAGCAAGACCGGGCTGCGTGTCCTCGCGGTGGGAACCCAGGGCTGCGTGACAAAGTCCGGGGACAGCGCTCACCTCGGCAGGTGGGCACCAGAGATGACCAGTTCCCAAAGGGCCCGCAGGTGGTTTCCTCCGCCCCGGCGAGCTCTGTTCCCTCGGAGCAATTGAAGGCGCACCGCGAGCTGTAGCTGAAGTCCCCCAGCGGGTGGCTGCAGGCCATGGCGCCCAGCTCTGGGCCCTCCAGGGGCGCACACCGTGTCACTTGAATAAGAAGAGAGACAGCATTGGGAGGTGAGAGGGCCTGGTGGCTCGTGAGTCCAGGCACGGCCACCTGAGCACCAGGGCGGTGACAGGGCCACGAACCCTGTCAGCTCAGCTGACTGTACACACTTCCTGGAGTTGGTGTGGGAATTAAATGATCGAATGCCGGGCAAGGATTTAGGATAGAGCCTGGCTCACGGGAAGTTTAATTAAGCAAGAACTCATCTTCTTGTTATCTGTGGCATTATCTGGGGAGAGAATTTTTACACCTACACGTGTTTAAGTGAGAATGACCGGCTCGGTCTGGAGATTACTGAGAATATTAGGGCGTTGGGATGGGAGGTTTGGAGGAAGAGGGGGTGTCCATAATTGGTCTTTAGGCAGCGTCTCCGCCTGGACTCTGCCTCACCCTCCCTAGCTGGTGCCAGGCCTCAGCTCCTCTGGTAGGACAGCCCTCTGCAGAAGCCGCATCCGTTTCCCTGCTCTGGTCGGTGGTGCAGTGGATCACATTAAGGCTGAAAGTCAGTCTCCAATTTTAGGCTCTGCCATGTTATTTGGGCCAATATTGCAACTCTCGTGCCTTGTATTTTATTAAGTTTGAGCCATTGCTGTGATCCTGCTCTTGATATTTTAATAAAGAATGGATCCAAGGAATTGGAAGACTTTTTATATTTTTTTCATATCCAGTCCAAGTCCAAATTAAAGTGAATTACATTGTCCAGTTCAATCCACGCCCACAAGCAAGTGCCCGATACACTCCAGGCACAGTCTCCATCCTACAGATGCAGTGACAGGTAAGATGTGCACCAACTTCCTGTGCGGTCGGTCTGCCAGGGGATACAGACACGTGCATAGATGGCCTCAGCAATGCGGGTACGTAAGGAAGATATACGTGGAGGTATTAGAACAAAAATAGGGACACTTCGCCTAATGGGGGTCCTCAGAAAGCTTCCTGAAAGAAATGGTCCCTGAACTATGCCTTCAATGTTTGCACACGGTGGATTAACCATGTGCAAACTGAGAGAGAAATCCATGAGCAATCTACGAGATACAGAGCTCGCAAGGTCAGTGTGGAGAACTGCAAGCGTTCTGATGTCACTAAAAGGAAAGAGGAGATGGGGAAGGGGGGGGGGGGGAAATGAGATTAGGGAGAAAGATAGGAGGTAAGACAAAATGCCACTGTCTTTTTTCATTGATTTCATGAGCACCCACTGTACAGCAGCATCACTCTAGGCCTCGAGGAGTTTAGAATTTTATCCCGTAGGACAAATGACAGGTGGACATGAAAGGGTGGGTGGCCACAGACATGTGATGTTTGTTTGATTGTTTTCAATTGATCAGCCTGCCCATAGTGTGCATATTTGAAGGGCACTCATCGAAAGTCGTGGATTGCAGCTCAGAAACTAGGCAATCATATAGGACAGTGGTTCTCAACCTTCTGGCCCTTTAAATACAGTTCCTCATGTTGTGACCCAACCATAAAATTATTTTCGTTGCTACTTCATAACTGTAATGTTGCTACTGTTATGAATCGTAATGTAAATATCTGACATGCAGGATGGTCTTAGGCGACCCCTGTGAAAGGGTCGTTCGACAGCCAAAGGGGTCGCGACCCACAGGTTGAGAACCACTGATCTAGGAGGAGGTTGATGAGGGCAGTGGCAGTAGAATTGACAAGCAGGAGACAAATTGGAGAAACAATCATACTGTATTAAAATGAGTAGTGTGTTACTGTGTGTACATGTAGGGCTGGTGAGAGAGCCACATACCAGAGCGCTCGCATGAATGGTGGTACCACACACGAAGATGAGGAATACAGTGGAAAGCTGCTGGGACAGTGGCTTTGCACTCTGTGGGCATCCCAAGGATGTGCTTGTATATTTGGAGTTCAGGGCTGGAAACAGGTCATCAGTCCAAGCTCACATAGATTCGTGAATTCACAAAAGTTGGTACGTTTGACCAAAGGGAGCGTAGAGAATCAAAAGAACAATGGACAAGAGATAGAAGATGAGACATAACAACAGTGTGGGCTTGGGTTCATGCCCTTGAAGAAAACCAAAGAGACATGATCACAGGTAGAAAGAAAACCAGGAAAGAGTGATACGATGGAAGTCAAGACAAAAAAGATTAAATGTTCAACAAGGGAATGGACATGCCAACGATGTAAGAATTAGAAAACAAAGCTTTGGAATGGAGTGAGGGTGTAGAGTTGGGTAGGAGTCATGGCTCTGCAATCGAGTGAAATGAGGTAGATCCGTTCCAGTTGGTTGACATTTAAATTTACTTCAGCCTCAATTCTTTATTCTTTACAAATACTGCTTTTTCCCCTCCTTATAATCTTATATTTTATGCACCAGATACTTCAAACATAGTTTTGAAACTCAACCAATTCTGTCAAAGGATTTGATGTGTCTCTCGGTAGTGAGTTGACTGGGTCAAAGGCTCCTTCCTTTGAATCTGTATCTTCTTCCCTTTCTGTTTCTACCACCACGACTCTGCGCGATTTCAAGAGGATCCTAATGATCCTCTCATTGTCTCCCCTTCTGCTACTCACTCCATCTCCTGCACTGCTTCTAGGATAACTGCCCTAAATGCAGGCGTTACGATACTAAGTGGCAGGAGAAAAAAACCCTCACAGACACAAACAACAGTGCCGTGATTACCAGAGGAAAGTGGGGGTGGGGAAGGTTGAACAGGGCAAGAGGGGGGATAAATGGTGATGGAAGGAGACTAAACCTGGGGTGGTGAACACACAATACAACACTCAGATGATGTATTATAGGATTGTACACCTGAAACCTATAACAGGTATTAACCAATGTCACCCCAATAAAGTCAATAAAAAAGATACCAGTAGCCTCCCATTGTTAAATAAAGGCCAGATTGCTTCATTAGGCAGTTTCCAGTCCCTGCAAACTTACCCCGGCTTACCTTGCTTTCAAGAAAACCAAATTATGAGCATATATAATTTCCACCAGTTAACTGTAAATCCTCTAAGGGCAGAATCTATAATAGATTTGCCTTTATATCTTCTGAAATACCCAGCCCAAATGAATGTGTTGTATGTATTATTATATATCTCCGACCTATATGTACTGTATGTCATTATGTGAATGAACTCTTCTTTTTGGTCTTGCCTTGGTATGACTTTGAGGATTAACATAAACAAGCGAGATTACCTTCTGGGCAACTTGCCCTTCTAACAACAAATGTTTCCCTGTCTTTCACACTTTAGGTATGAGTTTCTAAAAGCAGGAATCTGCCACACCTGATGTGTCACTGTCCTCCTGACCCCGTGTTCTCTGTGGCTCTGGGAAAGACTTGTTGAGAAGAGAATTGAAACTTCATCCTGACTTATGAAATCTTTACGGAAAGGTGCCCACATGTCGCAAGCCCAGCCTTCTGATCAGAACTTCTCATTTCTCAGAATGGCTGGTACCTTGCTGTCCCAAGAGGCATGTGAATGGAGCTATGGGAATGGGCACAAAGTGTGGCTATCTGAATCACATGGCGGTGTCCATCAGGTAACGTACCATCATGGAAGAGACAATAAATGACCACATAGACATGATGATTCCGTCAGTCATATCAGCTAGACTCTGCTTTTGTCCACCTAGTGGGGTCACAGAGGGCACATGCAGAGTAGCCATAGAGATGGAAGCTCTGCCTGGTGGCAAGGGTGAAGGTTCTCTTTGTGGAATTTACAGGGAGGGCTCTTACTTCACAGTGCTGACCTGGCTCCTGCTAGTGCCAAGTGCACAACATGGCAGCACAAGAGACCAACACTAAGCCCCCAATGCAGCACGATCCTGCAAAGGGACCAGCCAGCCACTCACTGGATCGTTGATTTATATTCTACCTGGATGGGCCAGTGATTCAACTTGGCTGGAATTGATACATATTCTGCTACAGATTTGCCCTTTTTGCCCACATTGACCAAAACCATTATCTGAAGGATCTGTATGGATCCTAAAAAGCATTGTCTCCGACCATGGGGCATGCCAGCATGTATATGTCTGTTGTAGACTAATGACTCCTTCCAAAATTATCCATATTGTAATCCTCAGAACTTGGAATATATTATCTTACTAGAGGCCCTGTGCACGAATTCGTGCATGGGTGGGGTCTGGCCCACCCGCCCCACTTGGGGCCAATTAGGCCTGGCTGGCCAGGGGGAGGGGCCATGGGTGGTTGGCCTACTGGCCCTGCCCCCTGGTCGAACTCCCAGTTGAGGGGACAATTTGCATATTAGCCTTTTATTATATAGGATTACATAGGATGTGGCAAAAGAGGCTTTGCAGGTGTAGTTAAGTTGAGGATCTTCAGATGGGGAGAGTATCCTGGATTATCCAGGTGGGACCAATATAATCACAAGAGTTCTTATAAGACGGTGGTTCTCAACCTTGGCTGCACATTAGAATCACCTGGGAATCTTTTTAAAATCCTGATTTCTGGGCCTCATCCTCCGGAAATTCTGTTTCTTTGTTATGGGGTGGGGCCACAACATTAGTAACAAAGAAACAGAATTTCCGGAGGATGAGGCCCGGAAATCAGGATTTTAAAAAGATTCCCAGGTGATTCTCATGTGCAGCCAAGGTTGAGAACCACTGGCTAGTCCTTCCTCCTTATACACAGCTTGTCTTTAAAGGAAAAAATATATTTTTATTGATTTCAGAGAGGAAGGGAGAGGGAGAGAGAGAGAGAAAAACATCAATGATGAGAGATAATCATTGATTGGCTGCCTCCTGCTTGCCCTCTACTGGGGATCAAGCCTACAACCTGAGCATGTGCCTTGACCTAAAATCGAACCTGGGAAGGACCTTTCAGTCCGCAGGCTGATGCTCTAGCCATTGAGCAAAACCAGCTGGGGCTGTACACGTTTCATCCGGATGTAAACGGATTTAGGGGCACAGCTTTGGGGCGTTGGGACCAGCCTCGCACTCCAGGAAGGCTCGGCAGTGACTGGTCGAGCTGCCTGGAGGCCTGGGCTGACTTCAGAAAGCACCAGGCGCTCTGCCCAGCATCCCCGGCGAGTCCTGGCTCTCTCCACGGGCCTCCCTACCTGTGTAGCACAGGGCGACCTTGGGCTTGTGGCAGGCGTCGTCGTTCCACTTGCCCGCATCCTTGCTCCTCTTGATGTACATCTCCACGCAGTCCTCTTTCGACTTCTTGTTGTTGGGCTCCCCGACGCCCCAGTTCTCGGCTTCGGCCGTGAGGGACTTGTTGGTCCCCACCCAGGTCCACACGCCTGCCACCTTCCGGATCCCGATCCAGTAGTAGGTGCTTCTGAAGGGCAGCGTCCTGTTCAGGTACTCAATCTCCCCCTTGTTCTGTATGGCAACCAGATCGGTGTAGTTTTGTTGGCAGTACCTTCTAGCTCTGGGCCAGTTCATGGGTTCTTCGGAATGATGGTAAGTCCAGCCGTCGGTCCCATGGTAGGCAGAGAAATCTGAAAGACATCGGCGAGAGTGTACACCTCAGTCCCAGCTGACACCGCCTGGAGGACTAACCCAGGCTGAGCCCGCTCCTGGGACGTGAGGAAACCGACTCAGCAAAGGTGTAAGTTACCGCCTTGGTGCAGAATGAGTCATTCGCAGGTTTGAAGTAGAAAATACCCCTGCTAGTCCCAATCACTTTTCACCACAATACAGACTACTTTTGCACATAGCTCTGTTTTAGACAAATTTGGTGGCTTTCTATATTTATTTACATGAAATAATTTTTTCTCCAAATTCTTTCAAGTGAAATGTAACCAACATAATTCAGAAATTTGTGTTTACCTTAGTAGCTGTCCATCGTTTAAAAGTAATTTAAGTATAACCTATATCTCTAAGATTTACTGCCTTTTGTTTTTAATCCCGGGATACTTTCCTAAAGGCCAGCACTTACACTTCTCGGAGAGAAGTAAAATGAAGACAGGAATAATGATATATTTCTAAGTGATGTCTTTTGTATCAGAAAGATAACATTTAGTGCAGGAAGAACTGCTTCTGGGAAAACTTCCGTCCACAGCCCAAGCCTTAGACATCTAACTACATAACAACAACAAATGTGTACAAAACCAAACGGTGTAGGATTGTGAAATGTATTTAGATCGTGTCCTGGACTCAGAGATGTCAACTGGTGGTGTGTAATCATCATGGGTGCTTCAACATGAGCACTTTGAAGAAACCAAGACAAACACATAGTCACACAATGACCTCGTGATAACATGGACCATTGTCAACTGGTGGTGTGTAATCATCATGGGTGCTTCAACTATGAGCCCTTTGAAGAAACCAAGACAAACACATAGCCACACAATGACCTCGTGATAACATGGACCGTCCTAAGCAGGTATGATCTGTGAGGCACTGCTCTCCCGTGAAGTAAACATTTTCACAGCCATCAACATTGATTGAGTTTTCACCCTTGTAGGGCCAACACCATGGAGAAATATCACAGAAAACAGGTCCAATTTTACAGTCTCCTACAGATTCTAAACGAGGCATAACAGATGCAAAGAAGACATAATTAATCTGGAGCAAGTCAAACATATCGGAAATGACACATAGGATTCATGAGTAAGGAATGTCCTAGCACGGACATGTGGGCCGAACTGTGAAGGGGCATTCCACCAGAAGGTCAGCTCTGGAGGGAGGAAACCCTTCGGCTCACTGCTCTCTGGACCTTCAGTGCCAAGATCAGTGCCTGGCACACAGCAGGGACTCACCAGGGCCCCAGGGGCCATGGGCAGACATGGTGCAAGGAACGTGTGAGGGGCCGAGGGAAGCGCGTTTGCTTGGCCAGAGCTGAAATTTCAAGCCAGGGAGTCAGAAGACATTAGCTTACTGAGGCAATGGGAATGCTCCAAACAACTGCCAACACTCTTGAAGAATCAGACCTAGCATTTGTCACATCGCTGGGTGTGCAGGAGGCAGCTGATCGATGTTTCTCTCTCATCGATGTTTCTAACTCTCTATCTCTCTCCCTTCCTCTCTGTAAAAAATCAATAAAATATATTAAAAAAAAAAAAAGCTCACATTTTAACTGTAGAACTGATGTCCACTGAACTGTCGGTGAATCATAGAAAGCGCGGTGCTAACTATCTGGTATAGATTGTAAGTTCCCTGTTAGATATTTCTTAATTGACCTTCTTCCTTCCTAACTCAGATCTTGGTGGGTTCATCAGGATTTGGGCCTGCAGCCAAGGGTGTGGCAGGTGCAAGGGATTTCTGGGAAAGGACCGAAGATGAGAGGAGGAAAGAGCTTCACCGGAGGGTGGAATGAACAGTGTCTGCCTGATCATTTCCCTGTGACTCTGCACACCCAGTGGACACTTAAGAAAAATAAACACGCGAACAAAGGCTTGGCAATACACAAATCGCAGAACGTACCCCAGCAGAGCGCTGTCCACACCCACAGCTCCAAGGCCCTCTGAGCGCTCCAATGCTTCCGTGGCGATGGCTGCAGATAAAACACAAGACGACACTCTTAAATCCCACGGCACAGCCCCTTGAGGAGGCTCCGACCCCTTTCCTCGAGTTCAAATCGAAACACGTGGGCTTACGAAACGCGGCCGAAGGCATTGATTCCTCAGACACGAATGAAAGAGAAGCATTAAATTTGCCTCAAAACTGATACGTGGCTCCTTTATTTTCATGCCTTAGCCTCAAGGGGCTGCTTGTTACTCTTCTGACTTTTTCTATATTTCAGGAATGTTTTGTACCCGCTTCTCTGCTGAGCTGCTAGATGGAACCACTTGACCCTTAGTATGGATTGTTTTAAAGTGTCCCTTGGTGTCTAATGGGCTGTTGACATTGAGGTTGAATGTTAAAATCTCCCACTCGATTATGATGCTTCCAATTCCTAAAAGAATTGGACAGCCAGACAGACACCAGAAAGAAAAGCAGTTCTGTTGCTTTCAAGTAAAAAGAGATGCCTTTTGAGCAACTTGGAGGGCGAGACCACACATTGTCTGCCCGCAAGGCTGCTCATTGCAACCAGGGAGCCCCAGTCTCAGCCGAGACAGCGAGGGGGAGTCAGCACCATGAGAGGGGGGGCTCTAGGGGCCCCGGCAGGTTTAGCTCCTGGCTTTTTCAACCCAAAAAGGAAATGCGTTGCCTCCTGTCCTTTGCCAACCGCCTCTGCAACCCCGAGAAGGGGCTCTGCAGAGCACCTGAGGCCTCTCAGGCTGAGAGCTCACCATGTCTGCACCGTCCTGGTCCGGTCCCTCTGCGGCCCCACGTCCCGGCTCTGCACCGGGGGCTCCTGTCCTGGCCCGGGCGAGGCTGTGCTGCTCACTGTGTGTGTCCCAGAAGGGCTGCTTTCTCTCATTTCTCTAACGCAGTCTCACATCCTCCTCCTCCCCACTCCCCCCCCCTTCTAGCTCCTCTTTCCCCACCTCTTTCCTGACCTCTGTCACCTCCCCTGAGAAAAACAGAGCTCTGACCAAGGTGCTGTTGTTAGATCCTCCCTCTCCTCCTTTCTTCTCTCCTCCCAGCCTCCTTCCTCCCTTCCTTCCTTCCTCCCTTCCTCCCTTCTCTCCTTTCCTCCTTCTTTCCTTCCTTTCTCCCTTCCCTCCCCCTCCTCCCTACCTCCCTCCCTCCCTCTTCTCCTCTTTCCCAGTCTCCCTCTATCTGTCTGTCTCTCTTCTTTCTTTTTCTATCAACATTGGGCCAACTCTTTGCTATCCATGGTAGAGGCGCCTGATAACTGCAAACACCACACAATCAAAAAGTACTTCAGACATTACGATGCCCCTTAGACTGCCTAGGGCTCACCTGTACCAGCTTGAGGGTGCCTTCCTGCCCCCTTGCTCGCCCCCTAGTGGACGTCCTTGTCCATGGCACCCCTAAAGTTAAGCCCTGACCTGCAGAGCAGCTCTGGCTTTCTGCCCTCGGGGGGTTTGGGGGCCTACAAATGCCCTTATCCGTACCCTGGAGTGTATCATGTGAAGGAGATACACTGCATATGAAATCAGGACCCGAATGAGGAGGGGCAGTGGAAGGGGGAGTCACTGACCATCGGATTTGCATTTTTGAAAAGACAATAACAACAATAGCTATAGATCTCAACACTCCATGTTTATTACCTTATTAATCTTTATAGAGATTAACTACAATACCCCGCAGTAGGTACTATTACTATCCCTGGTTTTAAAGTCCTGGGAAGGTAAGAAAGGAAGAGACCTGGGGTTTGGGACCATCCCCGCTCGAGCCTGTGCGTGTGGTTACTGTGGGGCTCTCCTCCAGGCAGGAGCTCGGAAGGCATGTTACAGGGCACAAGCCTGGGGCCGAGGGGACCCACGAAGTGCCCATCTCCACCTCCAGCCCAAAGCAGCGTCTAGACTGCGTTTCTAAGTGCTCCCCTCCCGTTCTCTCCTGACCTTGTCAGCCAGGCTTTCAGCCACGCCAGGGCCTGGGTCCTCCCTTCACTGAGCCCACAGCCAGGTCTCCGTCCTCACTTTCCTCGGCCAGTCGGCTCCTGGTTCCCCACCTCACCCACTGTCCTTCCATTTCATTGGTCGATGCTCCCTCAGCTCCCCGACCGCCAAGCCTGTGGGTGCCCCAGCGCTCGCTGCTCTTCTCTCGTTTACCCCGTGGACTCGATGGCCCGACCCGGTCTCTGAACCTGAATGCCGCCTAAATGCCACTCACTTCCGATGTCTGTTTCCACCCGGGACATTCCTCTGCCCCGGGAACGACCCCCGTGCCCATCAGACGCCTTCCCGATATCTCCATTCGTGGTTTACTCCACCTCCCAATTTACATGCACCAAACTGACCTGCAGACTTCCCCTCGAACCCGAGAGCGCCTGTGATTCTAGAGTGGATGCAGCTCAGTGACCGCACGGGTGAGGCCGTGTCCGGGAGAGGCAGCCGAGCGGAGGGAGAAGAATGATGGAGAACGGAGAACGCGGACAGTGGACTGCGGTGCACCTGGGTGAGGTCACACAGGATGCAGGGGTGCTTGAGGGTGAGGAGGACCAGGGGCTGGGAGTCCTTGCAATGAGGTGGTGAACTTGGTGTCACGTGCTCCAAGGAAACAGGGTTATTTTATTTCTTCTTTTTATTTTTAGAAGCCCGGCCGGCGTGGCTCAGTGGTTGAGCATCAACCTATGAACCAGGAGGTCACAGTTTGATTCTCGGTCTGGGCACATGCCCAGGTTGCAGCCTTCATCCCCCTGCCCCCCAGTAGGGGGCATGCAGGAGGCAGCTGATCAATGATTCTCTCTCATCATTGATGTTTCTCTCTCTCTCCCTCTCCCTTCCTCTCTGAAATCAATAAACATATATTTTTTAAAAAGGGGTTAGAAGAACAAAGATCAGTAAGAGAATCTCACCATAAAGGAGGCCACCCCTGCCTCCCACCACTGAGGTGTGGACGTGAGAGAGCAGACGTCCCCTGGAGAGATCTACAGGGCCTGTTGCAGGCCTGGCTGTGGGGACAGCAGGGTGGGAGGGGTTTGGAGAGGAACTGGAGGGTGGGGGCTGGCCTACTGGGGAGAGCAATCCCGAGGGTGAAGGTGGCGTTTGGGAAGGAGAGCAGGTGGGTCAGGAGGTGTCGTCTGGTGAGCTGTCTAGAAGGTGACAGGCCAGCAGAGGGGCTTCCACTCTGGCTGAGGAAGGCGGTGGCCAGGAGGGGTGGTCCTGCTGGGTCTGGGGGGCGGGTGGACACTTAGTCTAACTCTGGAGCGCGTAAGTGTGTGTTGTCTTCCATGGAAGCTACCTGCCAACCCAGAGCTGCTCCCCTCCTCACTCTGTGCTCTCGCTGGCCCACGTCCATGTCCTCGGGCCCCTGCATTCCTTCTGCACACATTCAATTTGTTGTTGCTTTTTGTTTTGCTTTTTTAAAATATATGTTTTTTTATTTCAGAGAGGAAGGGAGAGGGAGAAAGAGAGAGAAACATCAATGATGAGAGAGAACCATTGATCAGCTGCCTCCTGCACGCCCCACACTGGGGATGGAGCCCAAAACCCGGGCATGTGCCCCGACCGGGAATTGAACTGTGACCTCCTGGTTCATAGGTCCATGTTCAACCACAGGGCCACGCCGGCCGGGCTGCACACACTGCGTTTGTACAGTTTGCTGCGTCACTCTGTGCCGGGAAAGCCAACAGTCACAGGCTGCCTTCTGGGCTGCTATCTCGGTCTCCAGGGAAACAGCCTCACCAGCAGGACCTTGCCTGGTTTTTCATTTTTTCTTTACTTTTTCTCTTAAGTAGAACTTCTGAGCTAAGATGAAGTATAAAACCAAAGTGAAACCCACTGTAGCCGATGACAGTGCCATAACCACAATTGTTTTCAGCCTGGACAACCAAGTCAACAATCAAACCACGTTTTCTTAGAAATGTCAGATGTTTTGAGCCTGATAACAAGGAGGTGTTCCGCTTGGCACACACCAGGCCTCGTGGGGTGACACCTTTCAGAAGAGAGGAGACACCTTTTGGGGGGAGAAAGGGGAGCAGAGAAACTAGCCTGGCCCTGGGCCCGGAGGAAAACAAGTCTGCAGAGTAAATGAAGGTGAATTGTTTAACTTGAGCAACTTGAGATCGGAGACGGGCCTGAGGCAAAGCCTCCAGCAAACGGACTTTGTTCCATTGACCTTCCTTACCTTTTCTAGAGCGTTCATATTTTCCAGACAACTGTGCAGTATGGGTGCAGGGGCCCATGAGTGCGGTGATAGCCAAGAAGACAGACAGTAGTAGCCAGTATTGGACGGGTGTGGAGAAACTGGAGCCCTTGTGCACTGCGGGAGCGGGGTAAAAGGGTGCGGCCCTCTTACCAAACAGTTTGCTGCTCCTCAAAAAATGAAACATGGAGTTACCATATGGCCCAGCAATTGCACGCCCGAGAGAACTGAAAACGTAAGTCTACTCAAAAACGTGTACAAGAAGTTCATAGCAGCATCGTTCACAACAGCCAAAGTGCAGCAGCAACCCAAATGTTCACCAGCTGGCGGATGGGGAGAGAATGTGCGGCATGGCCATACAATAAGGGATTACTCAGCCATAAAAAGGAATGAAGTACCACACATGCTACGGAGTGGATGAGCCTTGGATACGTTATCCTGAGCGAAAGACGCCAGACACAAGGCCACATGATTCCACTTACGTGAAATGTCTGGAGCAGGCAAGTCCATGGAGGCAAAAGTGGGTTCCTGTTCACAGGGGCTGGGATGGAGGGAGGGTGGAGGGAGGGTGACTACTGAGGTATTGGGTTTCTTTTTGGGGTGAGAGATGTACTCCGGAGTTACATGTGGGGATGACTGCAGGATCTTGTGAATATACAAAAACTATTGGATTGTACACTTAAAAGGGTGCATTTTATGGTGTGTGAGTTTTACCTAAATAGCACAGAATTGTTAAGAAAGAGGCCGTACACAGAGATACATATAAACATGTTTATTACCAAACTTTATAGTGCCACGTCAAATACAATAAGTATGACATAAGTTTAAATAAATACATACTTTAAAAATTGCAACATATTTAAAATCATAATTTAAAATACTTTATAAAACACAGACACACTTACATCTCACACAGCTATTTCCAACTCAATAACATACACATTTACATTGGAGCAGTTTCAGATACAATGGTCCTTCATTTCCAATGTAGCCTGATCACACATTTCACATGCATCCTCTTCCTGTTATATCCCAGAGTCCTTGGCCCTTCAAAACCCCGCTGTCCTGATTCCTGTCGCCTCTCCTCTTACTTCTGGCTTTGCCTGGGCCAAAGCACCTCTGAGCGTGGCTTCCTCAGCACATGCGGAGGCGACGGGGGTGTGAGGCAGCTTTGACCCTCACACCTGCGAGGCTGAAGCAGCCTTGCAGTCACTGACAGCACTTCCCAGGGCCAGCGATCAATAACTGGTCTCCTTAGGAGTTTTAAGCTGCTTTCCACACGAATATAAAAACTTGCTCATCCAGGCTTCCCTCCCTTTAAGAACAGCCTAACACACAAGAAAACAACTGGGAAATAATTATTCAACATCTTCACTTTGTGAAAACCCACTGGGTGAACCCAGGACACGGGCAGGGTCCTATCGTGGACTTAGGGCCTTGCACTCGTCAAGAACTGTATGCTGACACATCACATCCGATAAACATCTTTTTTGGGGATGCAAAGTACATCCTTATTCCTACAGGTGGGTGCTTTTTCAACAAAGACATTCACGAAAGTGTCCCTTCATTCATTTGCACATATGCCTTTATCAAATCAGAACATTTGGTCTCCTGGAAGTTTTTCATCATGGAAACCACAAGTTTCTGAAAAATTAACTGACTGTGCACAGCGTCTGCTGCTTAGCTTTTATTCACCCGGTACTACTCCATTTTTTAAAAGCAACTGTAGGAAAAAATTAACAATGTACACTGGTTACCATTGTACATTGTCAGGGGATAGGATTTGCCCTTTATTGAAATATAGTCACTGCAGATGCAACATTAGAATTTGTTAATAAATAAAGAGGTGGTGATCTAGGAAAGTCCTAACACTTACATATGTTAAAGTGCCTACAACACTTGTAGTGCTGAATGAAGAATCATGGAATACATACTCCATGCAAGTGAGAAGACTACTACCTCTCAGAATACTTTAAAGAGCACTGAGTCCCACAGGGAACACAGTGGTCCAGGCTTTGTTTAATAATCTCCACGCAGGTGTTGGTTGTTGTTTTTTTGTTTGTTTTTTTTAAGTCAGTAACAGACTATCTTTGTACAATTTGTTTCATCTAAACTTTTGACAATTATCATTCAGCCCATGACAGCAACTTTGTAACCAGTAGTTATAACACTACTAGAGTCCCGGTGCACCAATTTGTGCACGGCTGGGGTCCCTCAGGGTGGCCTGCGGGGATTGGGCTGAAACCGGTAGTCCAACGCCTGCTGCTCCTGCCTGCCGCTCACGCTCATCCTGGCCTGCTGCGCCTGCCGCGGGCTCACATCCAGTCAGTCCTGATCGGGCGCCCATCCCGAGGTGGGTGGCCGAGATGTGATCAGCCCTCCAGGCGGGCCAGGGGACGGGATGCTCTTGCTGGTCCAGGATCTGAATCCATTCTGCTGATGTTCCCACTGGTTGCCAGGAGCCACCTGGTGGCCGCTTTTATATAATTTCTTCCTTGTGAAGCATCTGGGAGGGGAAGCGGCCGCCGTGCCCGAAGCTGACTTCCAGGAGGCCGGCGGCGCTGTCGGGATCATGCTGGAGGCACCAGTCCATGGGTGCCTGGTCTGTTCTCTGGAGATTGGACTTGCAGGACTACTGAGGCGGTGAGTGGCTGCCGCTGGGATGGTGGGCCACTGAGATGGGTCAGTCAGCTGAGTGGCGCTCCTGCTGTGGCAGCGCACTGACCACTAGGGGGCAGCTCCTGTGTTGAATGTCTTCCCCCTGGTGGTCAGTGTGTGCCATAGCAACTGGTTGACTGGTCATTTAGTCACTTAGGCTTTTATATAGAGAGATGAAGGACAAAAGAAATCATGTCACAAAATACTGGGTTTCTCCACCCAGATTTCATCAGGAGTGAGGGAGAGCTAGAAAAGGAGTTCTGAGACTCCAGAGCCTTGGGCTCTTTGCTTTTGTCTGGAAGAGAATATCCTTCCCCCTGTATCCAGCACTTTCCAGATCCTTAGAACAGGACAAAGGAAATTGAGTCATTTTGCTGGCAGGCTGGCCTTGCCCGCGGGACTTTGGTCCTTTGAAGTTCTCGGGGGGCACTGCAGTCCAGCTGCAGTAGGTGACAAAGGTCTGAGATCCAAGGAGAGCTCTCTGCTGTCCTCAGGGCATCGCTCTCATTCCCTCCTTTACCTGTGTTCCTGCAGGTACAAGAGTGCAGATCATCAGGACACTTAATATTCTGCATAAGAAGAGAGACAACAGAATTCATCTTCTGTTCACTGTGTGCACTCTCACTGGGGTAGTGCAAACATGAACAGCAAATCCTACTCCGTTAGCTTAGTGCAACCATTCTGTATGAGACTATAAGGGTGGATTTGTGTCATATATTTGTCAAAACCCCTAGAATAGACAACACCAAGACTGAACCCTAATGAAGACTGTGGACTTTAGTTAATAATGTAACAATGTCGGCCCACAAATTGTAACAAAATACCATACCAATGCAAGATGTTAATAATAGAGGAAATGGGGGGTGGGAGTCAGGGTATGTTGGAAGTATGTGCTTTCTGCTCACTTTTCCTAAGAACCTAAAACTGCACACAAAAGGCACTAATTTTTTAAAAAGCATTTGGGGGAGACTTGACCCTTTCAAATTCTCAGAGAACAGAGCAGAGTGGTTAAGGCCACTGATGCTAGAACCAAACTGCCCAGGTATGAATCCTGGCCACACCACTTACGAGCCTTGAGATTTTATGCAAGTTACTTAACTTCTCTGTGCCTCATTTTCTCCATCTATATAATAATAAATATAGTAATAGCCCCATCGCATAGAATTCCTAGCTCAGAACAGTTCCTAGCATATAGTAAGTGCCATATAAAGGTTAGCTATTATCATCGTTATTATTAACTTCCATAAATGAACTGACTCAATGTGGCCAGAGCCTGGTTCCTTTCCTCTCCTTCTATAAACACATGAAACCAGAGTCCATAAAATCCCCTGAAGGGGTGACCCCTCACCCGCACTCTAGAAACTGGTAGATCTGGGGGGGCTCAAAGAACAACAGCACATGTAAAGAGGGTGTCTCCTCTCAAAACCGTGTGTGATTTCAATGCCTACCTGATTCTTTTTGGACTTAAATCAATGTCTGGTAGGATCCATCTGACGGAGGGCCGTGGCAGCTGCTGCAGAACACACAAGAACACTGGGTGAGGCACCGCTCTCGACGGGAAGAGAGAAAGACGTGCAGGTGCTCAGTGGCACGCGGGGTGCAGAGCGCAACTTACCTGGCGGGAACAAACTTCTTTGCTGCAAGAAAAAGACAACCGTAATTTGGACTCAGTGACTTCGAAGGGCACATCGAGTCCAGAAATAGTCTGATTCATCCTCAGGGGTGGCACACGCAACGCCTTTGGGGGCCCCATGTCATCAGAGCGCAAGCACAGCTTGGCGGCAAGTAGGGTGGCGTGCAAGCGGCCCTCACGGAGGGGCCTAGCTTCCCACACAAGCCGCAGCCACAGGCTCGGCTGGCCAGAGGTAGGGTCCACTTTTTCATGACCAGTCCCGAATCCAGGTCCTATGTGAAATTTCCTATTTTGTAATCAGAACTTAATTCAAAAAAAGTTTTCAATACTCCGTAGGCCAAACAAACCACAAGTGTGGCTGGATGCTTCACGCATCCCCTCCGATTTATTCCGCCACGGAAGCCTGTTCCCCAAACACATTTTCAGAGATATTTTGCCCATTTTCCTGGGAGCACGGGCCCTGGCAGCCTCTGCACGGCCTCAGAGGCCACAGAACCCAGCACGCGTGGTGCTGCCCGCGGTCGTGAAATGTGAGCGCAACTGACACCCATTTCCTAAAACTTCCCACTTGGGTGCTGTGAACTCTTCCCCTAAGACTGCTGCTCTGTGACTGCTGCTGACTATTGATTTTGCGCGTGGAGAGCACGTGGCGCAGGGTTGGGGTGCGTGCACAGGCCCTCACCTTTCTTCCGAAGGCGCTTCAGGAGCCAGAGGAGGAACGACGCCGACGTCAGGAGGGAGGTCCCGGCAGCGGAGAGCCCGATGGCCAGGGGCAGGCTGGACGGGGCGGGGGCTGCGGAGACAGGGAAGAGCCGTCACGAGAGGAATTGACTTGAAAGTCCTACTGCTTGTGGATCTGCCCTTTGCCTTGTACACACATTACAGGACACAGAGCAGAGGAGCCGTGCGGTTCGTATGTGGGAGGAGGCGTTGCATTAAAGACCTGGGAGGTCTGCCCAGCCTGGCACAACTCATTGCCACGCTCTTTCCCGGCACACAATGCACCCTGG
>NW_005355248.1:229787-230052 GCF_000412655.1 Myotis brandtii | reverse complement strand
ATTTTCCCTCCCCTCCCCCAGCTCTCCCTTTATGATGGTCAATATTCCGCCCATTCTATCAACATGTCACCTCTCAACATGTCACCTCTTCTGTTTTCTCTATATTCCCATTAAATTGCATGTTCACAGCTTAGTAATCTGGCCAACCCTTCGGCCTTTCCGGTTTGGATGTAATGATGTAATGGATCTTCATTATTTTAGCCAGATAACCCCCATCTTCACTCTTGCCCCCCCCCCCCCCCCCCCACCCCCCCCCCACCCAGCC
>NW_005355248.1:228153-229738 GCF_000412655.1 Myotis brandtii | reverse complement strand
TGCCTCACCTTCGCAGGTGGGCAGCATCCCGGACCAGTGGCCTGCAGCACCGCACACCAGAGCCGCCGAGCCATTGAGCGTCCATCCCTCGGGGCACGTGAAGGTGCACTCAGCTCCAAACACAAGATCCCCATCGCAGCTCACAGCCACCTTGCTGGGCACTTCCGGGTGTGAGCATTGCACCACTGCAGGCGAAGGACGGGGCAGAGGTTAAGAAAAATCCCCTGGAAGCTCCTAACCTTGGCTGGACAGGCAGCGCACAAGCACGACTTATGGACACAGTGTCATTTTTTTAAAATTTATATTTTACTAAAGACCCCAGTGCACAGGGACAGGGTGTCCCTCAGCCCAGCCTGCACCCTCTCCAATCTGGGACCCCTGGGGGGATGTCCAACTGCTGGTTGGGCATGTCCACATCCCTCTCACAATCCAGGGCTGCTGGCTCCTAACCACTCTGCCTGCCTGCCTGATTGCCCCCTAACTGCTCCCCTGCTGGCATGATCTTCCCCAACTGCCTTCCCCTGCGGGGCTGAAGGGGCTGAGGGACTGAGGCTGGATGAGGCAGGGCTGAGGGGACTGGGCACTGCCATCTTGAGGGTGTGATGGTCAATTAGCATATTCCCTCTTTCTTAGATAGGATTGATTTTGGAGAGGGAAGGAGAGGGAAAGAGAGATAGAAACATCAATGATGAGAGTGAATCATTAGTCGGCTGCCTCCTGCAAGCCCCCTACTGTGGATTGAGCTCGCAACCCGATGCTCTATCCACTGAGCCAAACTGGCTAGAGCAAGGCACTACTTTAAATGAGGCTCAAGTCCCTGGGGGCAACGTGTGAGGACTGACCCACATCTACTCCTTCGAGTCTGACTGCAGTCTGACGTTGGCAAGAGGGGGCCTCCTGTGTCCACTGTCCCCGAGCCGTGCACTCAAGGCGAGCTGCCCCGCGCAGTTGGAAGCCGTTCTCGCAGCCAAAGGCGCAGGAGGAGCTGGGGGTGAGCTCCCCGGCAGGGGCATGGCGGCACTGCACCCAGCCGCTCCGGGGCCGGGGCACAGGGTCACATCTCACAGCTGGAAGGGGAGCAAGCACATGAGAAGTTCGCTTGTCTCAGGCAGCCACAGGTTTCTCCAAGTACCCAAATCCCTGGCTCTTCTATATATAAATTCATCTTTTAAATTTTCCTTTTGGTTAATCCTCACCCGAGGATATTTTCCCACTGATTTTAGAGAGAGGGGAAGAGAGAGGGGAAGACAGAGAGAAACATCGATGGGAGAGAAACACATCACTTGGTTGCCTCCTGCACGAGCCCTGACCAGGGCCCAGGCCGGGGAGGAGCCTGCAACTGAGGTACATGCCCTTGACCGGAATCAAACCCGGGACCCTTTGGTCTGCAGGCCAATGCTGCATCCACTGAGCCAAACCGATTAGGGTTTCAATCTTTTTTTCAGTCTTAAAAGAAAACAAAAACAAAAACTGTACCTTTACAAGTGGGCTCCCTGCTGTCCCACTGCCCTGTGGGGCCGCACTGGAGCCTCGCCCGTCCCTTCAGCACGAAGCCCGGCTCGCAGGAGAACGCACAGCTGGCGCC
>NW_005355248.1:226251-227299 GCF_000412655.1 Myotis brandtii | reverse complement strand
CGGGCGGGCCCCCGCAGCAGGAAGCCCTCCTCGCAGGCGAAGCTGCAGGAGGACCCGAAGGCTAGCTCCCCGGCCGGAGAGAGGCTGCAGTTCATGGAGCCGTGCGCAGGGGGGTCCAGGGAGCCACAGGTCACGGCTGTAACACAGGGAGCGGGCAGTGAGCAGGGCTGGCTGGGCCGCACCCGGTACAGGTGGAGGAAAGCGTCTGAGCGGTGAATCCCGACCCACTGACCCACGGACCCACCGACCCGTGAGCGGGGGCTGCCTACCTGTGCACGTGGGCTCCTCGTGGTCCCAGTGCCCGGACGCAGTGCACCGGAGGCGCGGGGCCCCCAGGAGCGCAAAGCCTTCCTCGCAGTAGAAAGCGCAGCTCGTGTTCCACGGGAAGGCCCCGGGGCCCGGGGAACAGTCCACGGACCCGTGGGCGGGACGTGCCACCTCGGGGCACTCGGCCACTGCGGGTTGGAAGGCACATGAGCGTTAGAGGAGAAGCCGCTTCCTGCTCAGTTTGCGTCAAGGACGGAGCAAGGGGCTGCCCTCCTTCCAAGGGGGTCCAGCGCCCGGGGAACTCCTGGGGGCGGCACCCCCACAGGGGCTTTCCTTCTCTGGTGGCGATTTCCCTCTTTTCTGAGTGTTACTCTGGTCCCAGTGTCTCTGATCTAGAGTCCGATCTCTCCACGGGCCCCTGAACGGGTTTGCAGGGGCCTCAGTGCCGGGAAGGAGACCTCGGTCGGGAGCCGGCTGGTGGTGGTGGAAACAGGAGTGACAGACAAGACACGAGTTCACTTTAACCCCATGGCCCCCGAGGAAGGGGTCGTGGTCTCTGGCCGAGAAGATAAGACAAAGCGAGAAGGAGACGCTGAGGGTGGCTGACTGCACAGCCCTGAGCGGGTCTGTTGTTGACGTCGAACAGGGAGAGAAGGCGAGAGCCCCTGAGGCCTAGAGCGTGTGCCCGGGTTTGCAAGTTACCGGGGCCTCAGAGACACCCCTTTCACACGCAGAAAAAGCCTCTCTCACCCCAAGCGGGCACCACCCCAGCCATAGACAC
>NW_005355248.1:206948-208355 GCF_000412655.1 Myotis brandtii | reverse complement strand
GGGGCCGGGGCACAGGGTCACATCTCACAGCTGGAAGGGGAGCAAGCACATGAGAAGTTCGCTTGTCTCAGGCAGCCACAGGTTTCTCCAAGTACCCAAATCCCTGGCTCTTCTATATATAAATTCATCTTTTAAATTTTCCTTTTGGTTAATCCTCACCCGAGGATATTTTCCCACTGATTTTAGAGAGAGGGGAAGAGAGAGGGGAAGACAGAGAGAAACATCGATGGGAGAGAAACACATCACTTGGTTGCCTCCTGCACGAGCCCTGACCAGGGCCCAGGCCGGGGAGGAGCCTGCAACTGAGGTACATGCCCTTGACCGGAATCAAACCCGGGACCCTTTGGTCTGCAGGCCAATGCTGCATCCACTGAGCCAAACCGATTAGGGTTTCAATCTTTTTTTC
The DNA here is from genome assembly GCF_000412655.1 of Myotis brandtii. Classification (NCBI taxonomy): domain Eukaryota; kingdom Metazoa; phylum Chordata; class Mammalia; order Chiroptera; family Vespertilionidae; genus Myotis; species Myotis brandtii. The sequence continues at coordinate 207,949 of NW_005355248.1, read as the reverse complement.
AGTCTTAAAAGAAAACAAAAACAAAAACTGTACCTTCACAAGTGGGCTCCCTGCTGTCCCACTGCCCTGTGGGGCCGCACTGGAGCCTCGCCCGTCCCTTCAGCACGAAGCCCGGCTCGCAGGAGAACGCACAGCTGGCGCCGGGCTGGAAGCTCCCGGAAGCGCTGGGGGCACAGCTCACGTGGCCTCTCTCGGGCCTGGATGGGGCTTTGCACTGGGAAGCTGAAACACCAACGCGGTGATCAGGACACGCTGGCGGGACAGCAGGGACCCGCATGGCTGAGTGGACCCAGTGCACCTCAGACAAGGACGCGCTCGGGGGCTCAAACTCTTGGTTACCCCGGACAGTTGGCCATGGCGCTAACCAAGGGCGGGGGGCCCCTAACAGGACAGGCTCCTCTGGCATGAGAAAGAGGGGGCAGGGCCAGGAGAGGTGTGTGTCCTCAGAGCGCAGCTGGGGGGCTGGAGCCTATAGGGGGTGCCCAGCAAAGGGAAGTCGGAGGCAGCCACGCAGTTGGTCTGCTGTGCAGTTGGGTGCGGCTCGTGGGCGTTTGTCCCTGGACAGGGCTCCCTGCCGTGTGTGGCTACGAGGACAGCAGCACCTGGGAGTGGAACTTGCTTGTTTTCAATGTTCCTTCTCGCCTTGAGGTGGGTTAAATGCTGCTGCTGAGGTCTGTGACCGCGGACGCCCCTCCCCCTGCTGGCCCTGACACTTCCAGGAGGAAGGGAAGATGGGGTTCTAGCATCGGGGAGCTCTCGTGGTCCCACGTGTTAAATGTGAAATCCTAGAGTGAGACCCTGCTTCTCCCACCCCGGCGGCCTGAGGCTCCGTCAGCAGCACATTGGGGAGCCGGCCCAGCGCCCGCTCTGGCTGGCTGTGCTTTCCCTGGCGGCGCTGGCGTCTCCTGGAGCTGAGCCTGCTGCCCCTGAGCCTGACTTCCAGTCTCCTTCCGACCCTCCCACCCCCCACCCCCAGGCTGCGGCTGCTTGGAGGAGGCCGG
>NW_005355248.1:186827-206874 GCF_000412655.1 Myotis brandtii | reverse complement strand
CACGCGGGCGGGCCCCCGCAGCAGGAAGCCCTCCTCGCAGGCGAAGCTGCAGGAGGAGCCGAAGGCTAGCTCCCCGGCCGGAGAGAGGCTGCAGTTCATGGAGCCGTGCGCAGGGGGGTCCAGGGAGCCACAGGTCACGGCTGTAACACAGGGAGCGGGCAGTGAGCAGGGCTGGCTGGGCCGCACCCGGTACAGGTGGAGGAAAGCGTCTGAGCGGTGAATCCCGACCCACTGACCCACGGACCCACCGACCCGTGAGCGGGGGCTGCCTACCTGTGCACGTGGGCTCCTCGTGGTCCCAGTGCCCGGACGCGGTGCACCGGAGGCGCGGGGCCCCCAGGAGCGCAAAGCCTTCCTCGCAGTAGAAAGCGCAGCTCGTGTTCCACGGGAAGGCCCCGGGGCCCGGGGAACAGTCCACGGACCCGTGGGCGGGACGTGCCACCTCGGGGCACTCGGCCACTGCGGGTTGGAAGGCACATGAGCGTTAGAGGAGAAGCCGCTTCCTGCTCAGTTTGCGTCAAGGACGGAGCAAGGGGCTGCCCTCCTTCCAAGGGGGTCCAGCGCCCGGGGAACTCCTGGGGGCGGCACCCCCACAGGGGCTTTCCTTCTCTGGTGGCGATTTCCCTCTTTTCTGAGTGTTACTCTGGTCCCAGTGTCTCTGATCTAGAGTCCGATCTCTCCACGGGCCCCTGAACGGGTTTGCACGGGCCTCAGTGCCGGGAAGGAGACCTCGGTCGGGAGCCGGCTGGTGGTGGTGGAAACAGGAGTGACAGACAAGACACGAGTTCACTTTAACCCCATGGCCCCCGAGGAAGGGGTCGTGGTCTCTGGCCGAGAAGATAAGACAAAGCGAGAAGGAGACGCTGAGGGTGGCTGACTGCACAGCCCTGAGCGGGTCTGTTGTTGACGTCGAACAGGGAGAGAAGGCGAGAGCCCCTGCGGCCTAGAGCGTGTGCCCGGGTTTGCAAGTTACCGGGGCCTCAGAGACACCCCTTTCACACGCAGAAAAAGCCTCTCTCACCCCAAGCGGGCACCACCCCAGCCATAGACACAGGCTGAGAGACAAGCTTTCTTAAAAGACAGCGACAAAAAGAACTTTCCCGAGAGTTTGAAAACGTTCCAAGTTGGGTAAAAAGCTGAGGCAGGGAGGGGTGCTTCGGAGACTCACCCTCGCAGCCTGGCAGGGGCGCACTCCACTCCCCGGAGGCGGTGCAGCGGGCGGCCTGGGGGCTGCTGGGCCGGTAGCCCTCCTCGCAGCTCACGGTGCAGGAGGCGTTGTAGCTGAAGCTCCCCCAGGGCTGGGTGCACTCCAGGCGTCCGTGCTCAGGGGCGTGCTGGGCAGGGCAGGTCACCGCTGGAAAGGGAAACCGAGTCAGTGCTGCCCTCTCTCAGCTCCTGTGGGAGGAGGGACCCCGGGAACTGCTGCTCCTGTGGGTTACAGGTTTCCTGAAAACGGCCTGTCTGCCTCGGGTCACAGAATCCAGGCCACAAGCCCCGAGGAGGTCTGTTCTCATGCTCATCTTGCAGCGAGGCAGCTGGGACTTGGAGCGCAGCTCCCTGCCACGGTGCCGGATACGTGGGGAATCTGGGGTTTGAACCTGGAGGGTCCGGCTTCACAGGCTCAGCCCTTGCCCACCGACCCTAGGCACCACACCCCCCGGAAAGCAGAGGCCTGCAGACCCGGCTCCAAGCCAGCGAGCTCGGCCGGCACTGCTGTCTCAGGGAGGGACAGGTGGCATCCCACTCACCCTGCTCGCACTGGAGGCCGCGGAAGCCGGGGTGGCACTGGCAAGTGTAGTTGTTGATGGTCTCCACGCAGTCGCCATGGCCGCTGCAGGACGTCGGGGTGCAGGCAGCTGCGGGCACACAGGCATGGCAAAGAGCATGAGCCTTGGAGGGTCAACAGAGAGCACCACAGACGTCACCAGTGACACGAGTGCCCGACGTTCTGACTGAGGCGCCTTCCCAGAGCGCCAGAGCTGAGCTCCAGGCTCGCGGCTTAAACCTTGATGCCAGCACACGGGAGTCAGGGGGACGGCCGTCCCTGGCACCAAGACTAGGAAACTCACTGAATCACAAACTCGAAAGATGGCTCCCCTGCCACCGGTAAACAAGGAGCCAAAACACGCCCTGTGGGTGTGCATATACACCCTACACACGTACAGACCTAGGCATGCAGCTATGGACACATGCACACATGGGTTCTTGCCTACATTCGCACAAAGAAGCAAAGAGATCCTTTCTCAAGCAGCACACGTTAACACCAGATCTTTCAGAACATAAAATCATCGCCCTCGCTGGTTTGGCTCAGTGGATAGAGCGGGCTCAGTCCCCAGGAGGAGGCAGCCGATCAATGATTCTCTCTCATCACTGATGTTTCTATCTCTCTCTCCCTCTCCCTTCCTCTCTGAAATCAATAAAAATATCTATTTTTTTAAATCACATAGAGGTCAGTGTTTGCCTAGTGCCAGCAGTTTGTGGCGAGGCCTCCCTCCCGCCGCCATGCCCACCTGTGTAGCACAGGGCGCCCCCCGGCCGTGCCCACCTGTATAGCACAGGGCACGCTTGCGTTTGCTGCACAGCTCGTCGTTCCACTTGCCCGGGTCCTGCTGCCGCTTGATGTAGATCTCCACGCAGTCCTCGTTGGCCCGCTTGTTGTTCGGCTCCCCGGGAGCCCAGTTCGCGGCCTCCTCCGTCAGAGGCTTCCCGGTGCCGATCCAGACCCACTGGCCTTCGACCTTGCGGATCCCGATCCAGTAGTAAAAGCGTGAGTGTTTGAGTATGGAGTCCAGGTACTGAATCTCCTCCTGGTTCTGAATCGCCACCAGGTGGGTGTAATGCTGCTGACAGTAGGTGCTGGCCTCGTCAAAGGTCATGTCCGTCTCGGAGGCATTGTAGGACCAGGCTCCGCCCTGTCTGACCAGGAGGAGCGCTGAGCAGGAAACGTGAAAGGAAGGAGAGCGGTTAGTCCTGCCGTGGTCTGGCTCTGAGCTGGCCTTCCTCCCCTCCCCACTGTTCTTCCTCCTTTCACTGAGGGAAAGTACAGTTTGCCACCCTCACATGGTAAGTGCACCGTTCAGGGCATTAAATGGTGTCATCTGGGCAGGCCTCACCACCACTCATCTCCACACTCTTCCATCCTGAACACTGAAACTTTAAATCAGTGATGGCGAACCTCTGACACTTGAACTCATTTTTTTGGTTGATTTTTCTTTGTTAAATGGCATTTAAATATATAAAATAAATATCAAAAATATAAGTATTTGTTTTACTATGGTTGCAAATATCAAAAAATTTCTATATGTGACACGGCACCAGAGTTAAGTTAGGGTTTTTCAAAATGCTGACATGCCGAGCTCAAAAGGTTCGCCATCACTGCATAAATCTATTGACCTATGACCCCCCACCCCCTGCCCCAGCCTGGCAACCAGCATTGCACTTTCCGTCCCTATGGCATGCTCTGCCCAGTCTCATGCCAGCGGAGCTCTACCGCTGTTACCGGGCCTTTTACCCTCTTAGGGAGGCGGACATGGGCTTCAGGGTGACTCAAACCTCATTCGCCTTTTCCAAAGTAAGAAGGGGTTTGGACGGAGAAACTTCCGTTTTCTGCACTTTTCTTCTGAGACTGACTCTGCACTTGCTTTGCCTGCTCCCACCACAGCCCATAGGTCCCCTCTGCAGGGGACAGTGGTCAGAGTGAGCAGGCGCTGCTGGGCGCCACCAGCCTGCCGGGGAGCTGTGCCTGCTGTGCCCCTGACCCTCACGTGCCTCTGGGACTTAGCTGTGCGTGGTCAACACCTTGCACTGACGGAAACTGAGGCACAAAGAGGTAACCTGCCCTGGCCCAGGGCAAGCCCCATGGTGTGGGAGGCCGGGACGCTGCTCGGCCCTGCGGTGCACAGGGTGCCCACCCACCGGGAAGCATCATCGGTCCGAAAGGGCCCCGGGGCCCCGATGGAGGATGGGAGAGCTGCTCGGATGACATTGGCTTACCAAAGGCCAGAGCAGACAGCAGCCGCGGGGCAGTCATGGCTTCCAGAGTTCTTCCCATCGAAGGTCAGACTTGAGGTGCTTTTCTGGGGAGAAAAGGCACAGAACGAATTACAGAATGAAACCCAGGCGGCCGGTTCCTCGGCTCATTCTCCAGGGATGTTTGGGGCAGCCTCCCAGGACCTTAGGTAAAGGGCTCCAGGACCACAATCTCTATGAAAAAGAGGTTTGCCTGAATGAATAAATGGGAATTTTAAATGTGCACCCTTGAGGTCAAAGGGAAAAGCCAGCCTTTGCCTGTCTGGATGTAGAAAGATCCCATCGGGAGGCCGTTGCATATCTGTTCATAGCGGTCACCTCAGTTGCATGGCCCAGGGCTGCTCATTAGAGACTTACGGGTTTGTGGAGAGGTTGTTTCCCTGTCCGATTCTGATTCCCGGTGCGTCCCCTCTGTGCCCGTCCCCTCTGAGTCCCCGTGCCGCTGCGTCCGCTGCTCCTGCAGTGCTGGTGCCAAGTCAGCCGACAACAGCAGAGCCCGCTCTGCCGGAGACTTTATAGGGCACTGGCTTCCTGTGAGTCACAGGAGAACACTCCAGACCCATGGGCAGGAATTCCCAGCAGCATCTCAGAAGTTTCCCGGGAATATCCGCGATGCTAAAGATTATAATGATACCAGGAACCCTGCCCCTCACAACCAAGTCTCCTTTGTTACACACCTTTCCATTTTACATGAATTCTATTAATATCACAAAAATGCATGGTCTTTCATTTTAATCATGTAAAATCTCCATCTTTAAAAGGTTTTAAAACTTTGCTAATTTGCCCTGGCTGGTGTGTTCAGTGGTTAGAACGTCGGCCCATGCACTGAAGGGTTGAGGGTTTGATTCCCAGTCAAGGGCACACACCTGGGTTGCAGGTTCGATCACTGGCCCCAGTTGGGGCTCATTGGAGAGACAACCAACCGATGTGACTCCCTCTTTTTCTCCCTCCCTCCCTTCCCCTCTCTCTAAAAAGCAGTGGAAAAAATATTCTCAGATGAGGATTAAAAAAAAAAAAACTTTGCTGATGAGCAGCAGCTCCTCTGTAATTGTGGTAGTAATGCCAGTAATGGGTTACCAACCACATTTTTCCTCTTTCTCACCTATCAAGTCGACCCATTTTAAGGCACACTGTCTCGCAGAGGAATGAGTCACAAGCTGCACAATAATCCTCAGATTCTGTGCATAGTTACAGCCAAATTACTAGAAATAATATTTCCAAAATGTATTGAGTACTTACTATGTGCCAGCCCCCATTCTGAGTATTTTGCACATTCATCTATCTGACTATTTAATCTTCACAGCAGTCTATGAAATAGGTACTCTTACTATCCCCATTTTAAAGATGAGGACATTGAGACACCGGAGATTTTACCTTCTCAGCCAAAAGCACAGAGCTATGGGGGAGACCCAGACAGTCACTCTCAGAACCTGATCCCTTAACTGCTACCTCATGTCCTGGTTCCTCTTATTGCCAGGCCCTTGATGGGCCTCCCTGTCCTGCTCGAGTCTTCAATCTTTCTTCTTCTTCCCCGAGCAACAGGATCACCCCAGCTTTCAGCTGGGAGAGCTGATATTCATGGATCCTGAGACACGGAGGCAGGAAGGAAATCCAGAACAGAGGACAGAGGCTGCAGTGAGAATGGATCCCAGCCCCCAGCACATGGGGAGAAAGAGGACAAAGAAGTGAGCGTGCAGGCCGAGCATCCCTGGGAACCACTGTGGACCCCTTTGCCACACTTTCTAGGAGATCCTGACTCAAGAGCAAATTCTCTCTGGAGCTAAAGGACAAAATGATTATTTAAATGTAAATTGAGATAACTCGAGGAGAGAACCCAATACCACAAGTGGGATAGAAGAAATGAGTGGATGAGACTTGTGAGTAAAGGTAACCTATTATTATTATTACTAGAGGCCCAGTGCACAAAATTGAGTGCGGTAGCCCGCTGCTGCTGACCTCGCTCGCCGCCCCGCCCACCCACCTGCCACTGATTGCGACGCTTGCCCGCCAACTGCCTTGCTGCAATCAGAGCCTGTGGGCTGCAGGGGAGGGACCAAGAGGTGGTCAATGCACCTCATGGCGACTGGTCGAGCGGTCGTTCCGGTCGTGATGCTTATGGCCTCTGGCCTTTTATCATATAGGATTGTAACAGTGGGAATTGCAACCCACCCACCATTCTCTTGACATTGTTTCTTTAAATGCTGACTCGGACTAGTATGCAGCTTGAAGATAAACAGCATGTTTGTCTAAGAATCCTAGGAATTAACTTCAGAAGATACAGGCCCTGAACTTCAGTCATCCCTGTTCCGGGAGATTTGCTGACCTTCAAATGTAGAATCAGGATGACAAAGACCAGGATGATGCATATCAGACCATCACTTGACCAGTTTTGAGATCCTTATCGGAATGGACTATGCTGGAATGAATGTAGAGGACCTTTCAACCCCCTCTCCTTGATTTCTTTGTTCAGCTTTCCCTCTCCCCACTTATGAAAACCACTGAGGTGGGGAGATGGGCTTGGACAAGAGTCCCCCATCTCCTCGAGATGCCGGCACTTGAATGAACCTCTTTCCTTTTTCACCAGCACCTGTCTGGTGAGTTGTTTTTTTGTTTTGTTTTTTTTGTTTTTTGTGGCAGCAGGCAATCGAACTTGGGTTCTGGTTGCATTATTATTGTCACCAGAGGTATGACGTTCCAAACCTACCACCGTCATCCTGCATTCTCCCAGAGGGAGCCCCTGAGGGGGGTCTGAGAATAGGTGCCTGGGGTGTAGGGGTCTCTCTTCAAGCTCCAGGGCTGCTGAAGGGTCATAGACAGACCTGGAGGCCTGTCATAGAGAGACCCCAGCACAGGGAGGGGCAGGAACCGATGACAGATAGACTGCAGCCTCTTCACCTGCACTTTCCTGTCAGGTGAAGGGCACCCCCCTTGGGCGCAGCCCCTTGTTGGAGATCAGCAATGAGTTGCAGAGGAAATTGGGTGAGAGTTGAATAGTTGGGGATGTTGAATCTTCTCTCTCACTCCCCAATAAACCTAATTTCCCCCAAGTAACATGCTGATTAGAAGTGTCCCTGCTGGGTTGCACCTGTGCTTCACATGGGCCCCTTTACAATCTCCATCGTGGGGGAGACAAGAGAAAAAGCAGGAGGTGGGGCACACGTGGGCACAGCCCAGCCCCACCACTGGGCCTGCTTGGTCTCAGAGGCGCCACACTTCCCGAATGAGCATCCCTTTCCTGGAAGCTCCTGCCCGCTCCTCCTTTAATGGGGCCCCGAGGACTCAACCGCTTTCGCTTCTGTGCCCAGGTCAATTCACGCTCACCTTTATGACGCAGGGACAGCCCTGAGGGAGCGAGAGCCAGAGCAAGGATGTTGGGGTTTTCAAGATGAACGTTGCCGTTTTCTCCAAGGCGCCCTGTGCACCGTCGATGGCTGGGGACAAAGAAAAGCCACAGGCGGGAAAAGGCAGCACCGGCCATGACACAGGCAGAAAGGCAGCCTGTGAAAGGCGTGGATTTAGCGCTGGCTCCTCGCTGCTGATGGGAACGGCAAAGCTGGCAGGGGCCGTCTTTCGCCGAGGCTCTCAGCCCTCACCTCTGGGCAGGGTTGCTAGGCGCTCATTTTTTAAAAATTTGGCACCTTCCCCCCAAATTCTACTCTGCTGACATCTAAAGCACTTCTGCAGGGTCTAAGGTAGGGGAGGAAATCCCAATAAAGGTTCAGTCCTACGTGCAGAACGCAGCTGTATTTCTTGCACACCCCAAATCCTGAAATACACTTCATACCAGTGTACCGTCACGGTGTCCAATGGCGTGCCTTGTTAGATCAACCCACGGGCATATTTGATGGGAAACTGATCTGGCTCCTGCTAAGTTCATTCCCCAGGAAGGCTTGGCCATTCATTTGGGATTTGGAGATACCTTGGGTCATCGGAGTCAGGTAGGGGCCCTGGGCACTCTTGATCTGCACTCCCACACCCGGGGGGACGAGGGGGGGGGTGTCTCAGATTCTCCTCTTGAAGAAGACTAACTGGGCAGCTCAGTTATTTCTTTATTTGTTTGTTTAGAAAATATTTCACTTATTGATTTTAGAGAGAGGGAGAGAGAGAGAAACGTCAATGTGTTGTTGCACTTGTTTATGCATTCGTTGATTAATTCTTGTATGTGCCCTGACCGGGGATGGAGCCACAGCCTTGGCGTATCAGAATGACACTCCAACCAACTGAGCGACGTGGCCAGGGCCATGGGCAGCTCATTTAAAATGCACATCTTAGGTCCAACATCCAGAGAGTCTGACTCCATAGGCCTGGGTGGGGCCCAGGAATCTGCTCTTGAAGCGAATATCTCAGGTGATTCTGACACGATGGCCAGGTCCTACCACTGAGATGCACTGGCCCTGGGGCCACCTAATGTGGGAGGGAACACGGAGAAGGCCTGCGGCGGGTGCTCAGTTACTGGTGCCGGATTAGCTGCAGTCAATCCTGACACCCTCTCTCCTGGACGGCCGGACGCCCGTCAGTGGCAGCACTGGGCAGACGCAGGGACGATGCAGGGTGAGTGGGGGTTTCAAATTCCTGGACATGGAAGGTGAGTGGTTTGTAGCCAAGGACAGGGAATTGTGGCTCGTGGGGACATATGTATGCACCTAGGAGCTTGTTCTCTGTTCTCCGCTTGACTTGGAGGAGAAATGGAATTCCACTCCCCTTTCTAAATTCTCTAGATAACGCTGAGACACTTAACATTTCCTTGCTTCCTGCGTGGCAGAACCTTATCTCGAGGCTTCCTTCTTCTGTTTGGGGATGTAAGCAGTAACTAATGGAAATATCTCCAAAATGAGCCAGTGCTGGTGAATTCCGAAGGCGGAAGAAACCGGCGCGCGGGCTGGAACTGACAGCTCTTCCTGGTTGGTAGCAGGGGAAATGCCCAGGTTTGAGAAAAGCCCCCGCGCTTGTTTTCCTTGGCTGTTGCGTCCCTTGTTTTGTAAGTCCGAAGTTTCCTCGGGGGTTATTCTTAGCTCTGTGGTGCCTCACATCAGAAAAATCCTGGCCTGGTCACTTTTCAAATAAGAAGAGATTGCTGTTTTATACAACTTAGCTCTGCGACTGGAGCAAAGCTTCTTTGCCTCTTTATTTTGTTGTTGTTAATCCTCACCTGAGGATGCTTTTTCCATTGCTTTTCAGAGAGGGTGGAAGGGAAGGAGGAAGAGAAGGGAGGGAGGGAGGGAAGGAGAAACATCAATGTGAGAGAAACACGTGAACTGGTTGCCTCCTGCACATGCCCCAACTTGGGGCGGGGAGCGAACCCACAACACAGCAACCCAGGTATATGCCCGTGACCAGGAATCAAACCCACAACCCTTTCGTCCACGGGCTGATGCTCTAACCACTGAGCTATGGGTCAGGGTGCTTCTTTGTCTCTTTCAGTCTCAGATTTCCCATCTGGAAACCAAAGGCACTGGACCCCGGTCCCTGCCGGCTGTAATGTATAAACACCAGAAAAGACGAATTTAAGTCCAAGTGTTCACTCTTTGCCCTTGCTGTGAAGTTTTCAGCTAACCCTTCACTGTGATACCATCCATAGAAGTGCCTACTGCGCGCCATGCGCCTTCGGTACAGGACTGCATAAAGTCTCACCCAGTGAGGTGGACAGTGTTCATTCTGTTTACAGAAGATGGTGCGCAGACCTGGAGAGGTTACGTGACTTGCCAGTGTTTCTTTCAGTTGATAAAGGGCCGAGCAGGGATTCGAGTCCGTGTCTGTGTTATTCTAAAGCGCATGTCCTTCGGGCTGACTCCATGCCTGCCCAGTTTGAAACCTCACAGGAACGTATACCTGAGCTTTTGCATAAAAAATAAAATAAAATGTTCTAGTTACAGGCACCTCCTTGGCTTCCCTAGCCACCGCCCTGTGAGCTCGGTTGTAGGCCGGTGCCCTTCCGAAGCAGAGCCTGAGGCAGCGTGCAGTGCAGTCTTTCATTTGGGACGTGACCCCAGGAGCCACTATGGGGCAGTGAGGAGGCGAGAGGGAAAGGGAGGGAGGAAGGAAGGGGTGCTAATCAGCAGGTGACTGAGAGGGCCAGTTAGACAGGCATGTGCAGAGCAAGGGCGATGGGCCGGGTACAGGGCACCAGGGTAGAAGGTCCCGGACACCTGGCGATGGAAAAGCTGGTGAAGCAAGTGCTGGACAGAAGTATCGTTAACTAGGTCCTCACCCCCAAGGCCCCTGTCCACCTAGAATGCTGCCCCTGCAGGGGGATTCTCCTGACCTTTCCTCCCCTGGCACCTGGTGAAGCCATGTGGGACGCCCCACCCTAGAGAAGAACCAGAGGCTGGAGGGAAGCCCCATCGAACTTCCATACAAGGACCGGAGGTGGCTGGACAGACCCTGATAGGTCAGCTGGAAGGAGAAAGCTGTTACCCCCTCTGAGGGGTTAAAGGAGCCCTAGCCCACTCCTGGGCAGCTCTCTGAGCTGTCCGCTGGAAACCCCTCTTCCAGTTACTCTCTCTTTGCTTGCCCAATAGATCTTCTCCAGAGCGTCTGAGTCCTGGCTCTGAACTCTTTCCCAGCCAGAACTCAAGTACCGAGGTTGCTGAACCCAGGTCCGGTCTGACCCCAGCGGTCAGACACCTGGTACCGTTCCCACCACCCCATGGAGAACTCTGGGAGACACTGCAGAGTGTCCCCAAGGAGGCGCAAGGGAACTGGGGGGAAGAGGGTATATGTATCCACCACTGAGGGCAATGGGCCAAGGGCGTGGTTAATTCCCGTGGGTTCCTGGGATGGAGAAGGCCTCCTGCGTGGAGTTGCAAGTGTTTGCAGTTGGAAATGGCATCATCTGACGTAGGTTTTAAAAGGATGATCTGTATGCTCTGTTGGGACAAGGTAAGTCTTATAGTTTCCTATTGCTGCCTTAACAAATTACTACAAATGTAATGGCTGAAAACAACCCAAGGTTATTTCATAGTTTCCGTGGGTCAGAAGTGCAGGGGGGCTCGGCTGGTTTCTCCGCCCTGGGTTTCGTGTTGCCAAATTCAAGGTGTCGGCCCATTGGGCTCTTCTCGGAGCTGCTATGATTCCCCTTCCGAGGCCACCCACGTTGTCGGCAGGATCCACTTCCCTGTGGCTGCAGGCCTGAGTCTCTGTTTCCTTGCCGGCTGCTATCCGCCTGCATGTCCCGGCTCATCATCCCCTTCACCTTCCAAACCAGCAATGGCAGGTGGAGTCACCCTCTTCGAATCTCCCCAGCTTCCCCTCTGCCTCCTCAGTGTCCTGCCTAATACTCCCCTGCATCTCTGCCCCACTCCGCTGCCTCCACTTCTGCGATTAAGGGCACATGGGATTGCACTGCTCACCCAGATAACCCAGGGTAAGTTCCCTCTTTTAGGGTCAGTTTGTTAGTAACCTTAATTCCATCTGCAGAATCCCTTCTCACAGCACCTAGACTAGTGTTTGATGGGATAACCAACACACAGGAAACTCAGGGGGTGGTTAGGAGGGGAAGACATTCAGCATTCTGCCTCCATGGTTGGGACGTAGGCACAACTATGCCTCCAGGGGCCAGGCGAAGGCCAGCACCGGTGTACCAAGGCCAATTCCAAGGCGATGTGTCTCCTGACCTGGTGCTTGTATGTCACCTCTGCTTGGAAGGGGGATGAACTCCCTGAACGAGGGTGGTCCAGGCCTTTAAGAGGGGATTAAATGTACAAAGCAGAGGACCTACCGTGGTGTCCCACCCGTACCCCCTTGGCACTCCTTTTTCCTGAATAACCCAACTCCATTCGTTTTTATGTCACATTCACTCATTCACGCTGTGAGCTGAGGTCACCCACGTGGATGCTTCACTTTGTCAGTCCCAATGCCTGAGTGATAATTACCACCATTAACCTAGCAGCTACCGTCAATGGGTCACTCCACACTGGAGGCAAAATTAAGCACTTTACCAAGTCAACAGGCCTGAGCTACTACTGTCCCCGTTTTACAGATGAGGACGCTGAGGCTTAGAGAATGTAAATAACTTGCTTGGTCGTAACCATCAGTAGGGTTAGAGTAGAACATAGAACAGTCTGAAGCCTAGTTGGTCATCTGAGATCCTTAAACATGGCTGACCCCTAACAATATGTACCCAAAACTATGAAATGTATATAAAAATTACAAACAAAGTTTCCCTTTTAAAGAACTTTTAAGAAAAAACATCAGGGCCTTGAAAATGTTGGTTCTTTTTGTCCTTCCCTGTTTCAAATTCTCCTTGTGGTTTTGGTTGGGCAGCAAAGAACACAGGTCACCTGCAGGGGGTGCTGCACAGGTGGGCTGGCCAGCTGGTCTGGCCTCTACTCAAAGGCGACCACATTCACATTTCGGGACAGGTCACTGCAGCCTTCATTTAATTTATTTTTTTATATTTATTATTTTACTTCTGTGTGATCTAGTGTATTGCTGTTTATTTTTTGGCCCATGTGATATCTGTGTGAAACAATGTTGTCCAACGATAAGTTGAAATTTTATTTTGCTGGGAGGTTCTAACATGGCATAGGGAAGGGCCAATCCCACTCTACAGAGCCATTTTCTAATCTGTGGTCCTTGCTCTAATCCAGTTTTACTTCCTGCCTGTTAGTTGCTGGTGTCCACATTTTTGCTGAGCAATGGGGGTACTTTAGGGTTTACCATGAGGCTTGTCATCGAGGACATTACTTGTGGTTACACCCTGCCCCTGACTCGGCCTGGCTTCCAGTAAATGACCACCGATAGCTGCTGAAGGTTAGAGGGATGCAGTCACTTGAAGCATGCAAACGTGTGTTCATGTGTCCCGATCATGGATGACAGGGCCTGGCATCCTGGAGAGAAAGTGTGGGTGCTCTCAGTTCTTTCTACTTTAATGTTTCACAACATGAAGACAGGAAAGTCTCAGGGCAGGCTGCCAGCCTCAGTGTCTCTAATGCCAAACCCAGCGCTGGCTTCAAGGAGCTGAGCGAGGGTGGGTTAGCTAGGCCCGCAGCTCCAGCCACGCCCAGGGCCGTGGGCAGTCAGTCCCCAGAGAGCAGGGGGCAGCCCTCAGGGTCGCATTTCCACTCGGCAAACAATGAGGCTCCCCATTATATAGGTAACTAGGATGTGTTTATGTTGAAAGGCAGTGGAAGATTTTTCTCAATAAGGAATCACTCCAACTTACAGCATTTGCAAACCCTCCTTAACATAACCTTAACATTCTATTAGATAGAATATGCGGAGCCTCCCCAGCTAATTCTGGGAAGTTGTAACCTTCATATCAAAACTGGACAACGTTGGCACAAGGTAGGAAAGCACTCTCCTTTCTTTCATATTTCAGAGAGGAAGGGAGTGGGGGAGAGAGAGAGAAACATCAACGATGAGAGAAAAATCATTGACCGGCTGCTGCTGCCTCCTGCACACCCCTACTGGGGATCGAGCCCACAACCTGGGAATGTGCCTTGACCAGAATTGAACCTGGGACTCTTTAGCCCACAGGCCAATGTTCTATCCACTGAGCCAAACCGGCTAGGGCAGCACTCTTGTTTCCGCAGAGCCCGGACCTGCGCCGGCCACCCTGGCGCTGCCTCTGTGTGTGTCCCTGTGTCTGCTCACGGACATGACCATGTGTCTGTGACATGGAGTCATGGTGGGCAGCCACCTCCCCTTCACCCTGCTTGCCAGAGTCCCTGTGGGAGGGAGCACCCAGATGATGAAACCAAAAATCCAGGGGTCGGGGGGAGGGGGGAGAGAAGCTACCCTCATTGTCGGGAAGGGGCCTGAGGAAGAAGCCTGGGGTGACTTTCAAAACGGAATCTCTGCTTTCTGGATGGTGGCTTCCTTGGCCTTTGATTGTGAGAGGTTCCTTTTGTTGTCTAACAATGTTGACTTTGGAGAGAAAACAGAGTTCAGAATCGAGCAGATCCTCCTCTGGGGAGAGTTACAGGAATGCAGCAGGCAGGGCGCTGCTTCTAGGAGATACAGGGAGGAAGAGACGAACAATAGCTTTTGAAGAAGCTCAGCCCTATCGCTTCATCTCATAGAAAGATGCCTCCAGTCAGTCTGGCTGAAGGCAGGGGCATGGGAGTGTCTTTATCTGTGATTTCAGCAAGTGGAGTGTTTCCCTTTATTAAGAGAGGCGTGTCCGACTCAGGAAAATGAAACACTTTCCCGGCCTGCGCGGGCCAGAATCCTCACTAATAAAACCCTCGGGGAGAGTAAGGCCGCTATCTGAGTGGCCAGAAATGAGTCACTTTCCTCCTTGAAACACTCAGACAACTGAAGCAAAAGAACATCTTTTGGGTTTTCTTTGTCTAATAGATCACTGATAAGGCCTTGGTGTTGCTAAATTACTGGGAAGCAGCATGGAAGAGAAAAAACCCTGGTCATTGACGTTATGCAAACCAGCAAGAGTAAAACTTCTGGGTGTTGTCACACACTGTTGTCACCTGAGCAAGGCATTGCCTCTCTGTGAGCTCAAGGTTCTGCATCTATGAAACAGCATGTGTCTATAAAATGGGAATTCTTTCTACATCATAGTTGTGGTTTTTTAAAAAAGTAAAAATAGATGAGATAATATGAATAAAGCACTTGGCGTATGTAGGCACCGAGGAAGCAGTACCACAGATGATACTATTTGAAGTGTGATTTTAGATGTGGCTATTCTGAGATGATCCGCCAAAGCTGGCTATGCCAGGTGGGGTCTGAGAATCCGCCTGGCCTTCAGAGCCTGGCCTTCAGAGCAGGCATGAGTGATTGTCAGCAATGCCTCTTGCCTGGGCCAGCCTGGCCAGGTGGGAGATGTCCAGGCTGGTGGGAAGCCTGTGGCTTGAGAAACATCTGGGTGGAGTGAAGAGAAAGAAGGGGGAAACGCAGGAAGGGCCTCGGGAGGCCCTGGAGAGGGCGGGTTGGACTCTGGAAGGGGACGGAGAGGACACGTGGCCTTCCTGTGAAATGGGCACCAGCACCTCCAGGGTCCCCCGTTGTGTGAATACAGTGCCAGCACCTCAGCGGCTTACAGAAGACGCTCCACGGAACGCCATTTTCCAGAGGGGCGAAAAGCATATCACAGTCAAATCACTTTGGAAAATGGCTGACACTCTTCCTGAGAGTCTTCATACTCGTTAGCAGGGAGAGGCCGAGAAGTCCTTCAGAGCAGAAGGGCTCCATGGCTGCCTACCTCCATATCTCCCCATTCTACTTTCTCACGGATACTTCTCCCTACTACGCCATTCTCTGACATGCCTCTAACATATATAAACATATATGCATGAGATTATTCATTGTGGCATCATTTTTAATAGCAAAACAGTGCAAACTATCTAAATTTAAATGCACAGCATTTACCTTTCTTCAAAAACTCTGTGTGTATCATTAAGACTTACAGAGCCCTAGAGAAAATGACTCACTAGCTCGGGGGCATTCTAACCAATCTACTGTATACTTGCCTTTCTGTGGGTCAAGCATACGATTCAAATTCCAGTCTCAGAAAAACTACAAGTTACCTAATGTCATGTCCATTCAATATTCAAAGCTGCAAATACGGTCTTTGTAACCAAAGGCCCACTCTATAGACAAGTTTCTGTCAACATTGGTCCTCCTCTAACAAAAGTAGTCTTGTTGATAAAAACAAGGAAAACATTTTGTTCAAGAATAAGATTGTCTTAGCTTCCCACCTACATAAGCAGAAATGTAAGCTGTTTTCTATCATTTTTTTCCATTTATTCTGCAACCTTGGGTGCTGGCATGGACACTCATTTTCCCTTTTGCACATGGTCATGTAAAAGTTCAAGGGCGGAAAGATATGTTTTGAGATTTGTTCTGCTGTGTGATTGGTCCCAAAAGAAATCTGGCTTTGCTTTTGCAGAGTTCAGCATGGCCGTGGGGGCTTTTTCACAGCTCATCATTTTTCGGAGCTGTTTTTGTTTGTTTAGGTGTTCTAGGAACATGAAGCACAACTTCTTGTCTTAGAACAGCTGCTTACAAATAAGCAGCTCCTCTCACAATGTTGGAATGTAAAAATCCCAAGGCAAACACGATATTTTTGGAGACTTACAGAACCAAAGAAAGTCCAAGGCAAAAAAAATTATTATAAAACTGATGGACCCCAGCTGGTTTGGCTCAATGAATAGAGTGTCTAGCCTGCGGACTGAAGGGTCCCTGGGTTCAATTCCAGTCAAGGGCATGTACCTTGGTTACAGGCTCATCCCCGGCCCGTGCCCTGGTCAGGGCTCATGCAGGAGGCAACCAATCGATGTGTTCCTCTCACATCGATGTTTCTCTCTGTCTTTCCCTCTGTCTTCCACTCTCCCTAAAAATCAATGGAAAAATATCCTCAGGTGAGGATTAACAAAACAAAACTAAACAAAAGAATGATGGGAGGTGGGAAGAAGAAAGAATAGAGACCCCATGAGGACAAACTATTTAGAAGTTGGGGGCTGTCTCAGAAGCTTGGCAGCACACTGTTTTGGAGCGGCTGAGGGGAGACTTTCAGTCCCATACATACTGGGATGGCAAACAGTCCCATCCTTCCCGAGAGGGGTTCGGCCATACCCAGCAAAATGACGCGGGCCCTTATTCTTTGACCAAGCACTCCCACTTCTAGGAATTTGAGGTGAAGATAAACTTCAACAATATTAAAATATATGTATACAAGGTTACTCATTATGGTGTGGCTTTAATAGCAAAATATTGTGAAGGACCTAAATGCACAAAATAGGGGACTTATTGAGTAAACTGCGGCACATCCGTACAATGAAGTCCTGTTCAATTATGTTGTCAACCAAGGTGCCAAGGAATATAATATGTTACCTTTCGTGTAAGAAGAGGGAAATAAGATAAATAAGTATGCATCTGCTGCTAATTTTACAGTAATAAACACAAGAACTATAAGTCAGAAACTAATGAAATTGATTATCTCCTGGCATTAGTGGGAATAGGGTGGAAAAGAAGGAAGCTTCTTTCGGTATGTATCTATACATGGTTTTGACTTTTGAGCCATATTCATGTTTATATATTCAAAAATAAAAATATCCCTAGCCAGTTTGGCTCAGTGGATAGAGCGTCAGTCTGCGGAATGAAGGATCCCAGGTTCGATTCCGGTCAAGGGCACGTGCCCAAGTTGCAGGCTCAATCCCTGGTGGGGGGCATGCAGGAGGCAGCCAATCAATGATTCTCTCTCATCATTGATTTTCTATCTCTGTCTCCCTCTTCTTTCCTCTCTGAAAGCAATAAAAATATATTTAAAAAATGAAAATAAACTAATATGAGTAGCAAAACAAACAAACACCTAAAATTGACTGCAAACAGAAAACAATGGAACCTAACAGCATTGATAACATAACTCAGAGAAGAAATGAAAAACCCAATTCAAATACCAGTGGAACATAATAATCTAACTGTACATGCTCAGGGGGATGTCCTAAAGACAAAAAGAACTGCACAAATACCTTCAACCTTAGCTTGTGGGATTTTATTGGCGCTCGCCCTGATGTACTAATCCTGGAGCTGTTTTTTGTATATCATAGGATTGAGTAAATGGTGCAGTTGGGAACTAAGATATCGCCGTGGGAGAAGAGAACTATGAGTAGGATTTGACAAATGAAAGAAGGACACTGTGTGAAGCTGTTCATATAAACTTATTATTTTAAAAATATACCCCCTGCCTCCGTCCACCAACTGGGCCTCCATTCAGTGGTGTCCAAGTGGGAATGGGCACACCTATTGCCCAGAGCCTGATTTCTCATTATCATTCTTCACTAAAGAAATAGGTCTCCTTGAGGAAGTGACCTCTAGCTCTAGGGCAGGTGAAGCACAAGGTGAACCCGGAATTTCTTGCCGTCTCAGAAATCGGCAAACTGCTCAAAACCATATGGGAACCCACCAAAGGACACACAGGATGCTGGAAGTAGGCATCACTGACCAAAGTTGGGACCATTTGAGCATCAGAAAGAACATCAAGAATAATCCTATATAATAAAGAGGTAATATGTAAATCAAACCTCACGCCCTCACAAGATGGCTGCCCACAACCAGGCCAGCAGGGGGAGGTTAGTGAGGGACGACTAAATGACTGAATAGGAGGCTGCATGGGGCGACCAGGCCAGCAGGGGGGCAGTTGTGGGCGACCAGGCCTGCAGGTGAGTGATTAGGAGCCAGCAGTCCAGGATTGTGAGAAGGATGTCTGACTGCCAGTTTAGGCCCTATTCCCAAGACATCCCCTGGACTGGGGGAACCTCTACCCCCATGCACAAATTTCATGCACTGGGCCTCTAGTGGATTATAACCCTTTGAGTAAAAAGGAATCCATAAGCCCATGGAGAAGAGGGGGTGGGAGGGGGAGCTCTTATTCACAGAAGAATATCAAATAACAAGTAAGAAATGACAGAACTGGAGAAAATTTGTTTTGCAAACAACGATTGTAATGATCATTTCAGGCAAGCATTATTGGTGGATGTACTGCCAGTGGGTAAAGGTGGATAGGAACAGGACATTCATGTAATCTCAGGGTACCACCCAACAGATAACCTATGAATTACAAATATGAAAGGTGCCTTTACCATGGGGGAATCTCACCCATGCCACCTTCACCTGGGAATCTTTTTTAAATCCTGATTTCTGGGCCTCATCCTCCGGAAATTCTGTTTCTTTGTTATGGGGTGGGGCCACAACATTAGTAACAAAGAAACAGAATTTCCGGAGGATGAGGCCCAGAAATCAGGATTTTAAAAAGATTCCCAGGTGATTCTAATGTGCAGCCAAGGTTGAGAACCACTGATCTAGCATCAGACTTAACATCACCAGCAACGGATCAAAGGAATCACCTGTCCCCTAATACGATGCAGCAGGAGGATGCGCCATCATCAACGTAATAGTCTCTTGTGTTGAGCAAACCACCCAAGGTAAGGCCAGCTTTTTCCTTGCTTCCCAGGGTTGTTGGTTTTCATCTGTTTTGAGGATCTTAGATGTTTATTTTATTGTCAGCTCTGTCATTCATTTAAGAAGATGGTTTTTATATTTTATTCATTATCTTGGTTGTTTTTAACTTGGAGGGTCTTTCCAGGTTTCTAACTTATCGCCGTTGCCAAAACCGGAAAACAGCATGATTGCTTTTGAAAATGTCTAACTGCACATGGACTTGTGGGTCATTAGACTCATACAGCCCTTTGTCTGCTAATGTGGCATCATGTGGCATGGGCTATAAAAATGTTTATCCCCGTTTAGTCAATAATATCACACTTGAGAATTTATTCTAAGGAAATAACTTAATAGTAACGAAACACTATTAGCACAAAACATAATTTGATTTGGGCAACCAAATACTGGAAGCAAGCTAATGGTCCATTAGGGAAACATTTACTGTGCAACCACTAAAATGCTCGTTAAGAGGATTGTGGCAACATGGAACATGGCTCCGAGGCTCAGCTTTAAAAGCTGAACATAAAATGTGTGTCTATGCCAATTGCAACTTCTAGAAAAATATGTGCACATAAAGATAAGAAGACACAGTAAAGACAGGTGTGTTAGATTGTGGAATTATGGTTGATTTTGCTATTTTATTTTCTCATTAGCATTTTGATGCATCATTTTAATTTTAAAATACAAAAGAATGTGCGACTGGTGTTTGCCACTTTAAGGGGGAAAGTGATTATTCCATTCGTACTGGGCCTTGGCAGTTTCCTCGTGTGTAGAAAGGGGATACGAACTCCAGCTTCGTTCCATTCCGTACAGAGGCCAGGCTGGCTC
This sequence comes from Myotis brandtii, assembly GCF_000412655.1. Classification (NCBI taxonomy): domain Eukaryota; kingdom Metazoa; phylum Chordata; class Mammalia; order Chiroptera; family Vespertilionidae; genus Myotis; species Myotis brandtii. The sequence goes on along the minus strand of NW_005355248.1, from coordinate 187,122 downwards.
CCACCACAGGGCACTGGTGCACACTGTTCACTCTGCACTTCTGCCCCCACATCTCTGCACACCCACCTTCTGGGGATCCTTCAGGTCTCAGCTCAAAAGCGGTCACTTTCTCAGAGACCCTTCTAACCATCCAGAGTGAAGCAGCCTTCCTCCCCTCGCCTTGTCACCGACCATCGCTTAGTTTCATTTTCCTCACAATCAGCACTGTTGTCTGAAGTCACCTTGTCCAACGATATGCTTACTCATTTAACCCCCTCATCCCCTCTGGAATGTCAGTCCCAGAGATCCGGACTTC
>NW_005355248.1:181096-186598 GCF_000412655.1 Myotis brandtii | reverse complement strand
GGGCTTACAAGCTGGTCCCTGCTCCCTTATGGAGCCTTATCTTTCACTCCCCAGGCCCCCTCTGGGCTCTTCTTGGCTTTGACCTTGGACTGCCACTTTTACCACTTCAGGACTTTTGCATATGATGTTCTTTCCCTGGATGCTCTTCCTCCTCTGTAGCCCTCGTTGCCTGGCTATTTCTACTCTTAAGTCTGAGCTTGGACTCCATTTCCTCTGTGGTGCTAGTTGATCATCTTTCCCAACTGCTTCCTGTTCAGGCCAGAATGCTTGAGGTTCCCATTTAGAAAGTTCAGAGGTCTCCTTGTCTTCTTGGAATTGGGTGTTTCCATAAATGTCCATAACAAGAAAAGTCCTGGTGGTTTGGACTGAGACAATGGCAGGACAATCTTAATGAGGCTTGTTTTAAGTAGTCTACTACCATAGCAATCAGAAAATAGTTGTAGTGACTAATAGAGTAATAAAAATGCTAAAGGGCAGGTTAAGCCAGGTGTTTCCTATGCAAACTGATGGCTTTTGGTTCCTCACCCCTCTGTCCGTGGGCCCCTCAGCTCTTCATCGCATGGTTTCCAGGGAGGAATAGTGTTCGAGATTAGTCTCTAATCACCAAATTTCATGAGCCTATTTCTAAGTCAAAGTCAGGCATCTGGTTAATTTAAAATGGGCGATATCCTTGAGCTTGAGAGTGGGGATATGTCAATTGTAAAAGACATTCCTTCCTCAGGGCAGACAAGTGAGGAGAAGAAACAAGCAAGCATTAGCCTAAACATGAGTCCACTCTGATCCTAAGCATCTTTCCTGCACTCCCACATGGATTAGGGTTCCCCTGCTCTACTAATACTTCTATCACAAAACTTGCTTCATTATAATTATTTTTCTACATGTTAGTTAGCAAGTAAAAATCACATTACAGTCATCCTATATATATAAAACCCTTATATGCAAATAGACCGAATGGTGGAACAACTGAACAACCAGTTGCTGTGACATGCGCTGACCACCAGGGGCCATGCATGAAACATGGCGGGCATCGTAGCAGGGGGCAGAGTGTGGAACATGGCGGGCGTCAGCCGAGGTGGGATGGTGGAGCAGGTGAGCAGGGCACCAGACCAAGGCAGGGTGCTGGTCGCTGTCATCAGTGTGAGCCTCTGGTGGTTACTAAAAAACTCTTTGCTCCCACGTGCCGCGGTCCCACCTGGCGCTCATACCTGCTGCTGGTACTGACCCCGCTCACACCTGCTGCCGTCACCAGAGCAGCCACTCACACCTGCTGCTGGTGCCCGGCGCTGGCCCCGATTGATTGGCGCCATCAAGGGGTGCAAGCAGCGGCTGCCAGCCCTGATCACCCCTAAGGGCTTCTCCACCTCCCCCTGCTCCTGAGGGGTGATCGGGGCAGCAGCTGCTGCTCACATCCGCTGACAGCACCAGCCACGCTCACACCCGCTGCTGGTGCCGGCCCCAATTGCTCTGTGCAGTCAGCGGGTGCGAGTGGGACCAGTGCCATCAGCACGTGGGAGTGGCAACAGCGGGAGCAGGGCTGCCAGCAGAGAGGGGACCAGGGGCCGTGGTGGGAGGGGCTGGGCAGGAGGTGCAGAGAATGGGCCGAGACCCACCCCTGTGCTCACCACAGCCTTGCCGCCCTCAGTTCCTTTCAAGGTGCACAAATTTGTGCACTGGGCCCCTAGTGTTGATTATAATCTACTAACGGTAAAACTCTTATTCTGACTTGTCATTTAATGCATATTTGAGGAATGGATGGGTTATTGAATGAAAATAAAAAGGAGACAAGTCGACATGGACTATCACGAGATCATCTGTGAGTAAATGTGAGGTATGGAGCCAGAAGGGTGTCCTGACGTTCAGAATACGTAAAAATCACTGCGGCTGAAATGATCAGGGGAAGCTTTCCAGGGGGTCAGGACAAGAACATGGCCTTGGTGATGCGACAGGTTAGGGAGGCGCTGATCCACTGTCCTCTCCTTCAAAGAGTAAACGTGCTTGACTTCCGGGTGGTCTTTGTGGACGCCGTCCTATATGCTTCACATGCACCGAGTCTTGAAGTCCATCAATTCTCAATCAATTCTCTAAAATTCTTAAGATTAGGGGTTTCCTTCCTGGGTATATTCATGCTTAAGGCATAGAGCTGTGACCTAGACTAGCAGGTCACGTACAAGCAGGTCTAACTTGCCAACTGAACTCAGATCCCTCGAGGTAGTGTCCAATTAGAAGACACAGACCTGCTCCTGGCAGAGCTCCAGCCTCTGTCCCGGGGAACTATTCTACTGTATTTATGAAGCAATGTATTTTAGCGGTGCAGACACTGTCAATCAATCCTAGAGGGCGTACACATCTGCTGGCTGGAGTCCATTGTCAGTTATATCAATCCGTAAAATCGTCCCTAAAAGTCACCTAGGAGTCTAGTTAATAACTGTACCTTGGAGACTTAGTTATTAAATGTCTACACTGGCGTTTCTGAGGGAAATTTTCAAGTCATTCTTGAGATGGGCCAGAGCACACCTGCTCCTGGTCAGCGCCCTGGGCACTCAATAGAATTTGGGTCGTCACTCACTGTGGGTACTGACTACACTTCCCTAGGGAGGTCCCCCACATGATTCCAGACCCCACACTCGGTCTTCCTTCTCCAGCCAACAAAATATCCTTGGATCAAATATTCAGAGGCCTGACTTAATACTCATGAGATTGATATTCTGAAATGAAGTCCCCGCCAGTGCTCAGGAGTAAACTAAGGAGACGGACAATGCAGAGCCGGGTGCCAATCCATTCAGCGGCTTCCTGGCTTCCCTTCCTGTTGGGTGGCCAATTCCACTTCTGGCGGAAAAGCCATCGATGCTTTTGCTCTTAATGTAAGTGCTCATTAGGACGTTGCTTATTGAAAGAAAGATCTCTAATATGCTGTCCCTGGAGGCCGCAGAGTGTGAGTGCTTGGCAGGGCTGCAGGCGAGGAGGCCAACCCAACTGTGTCACAATGAGGTGCGTTCAGGAATCCCCCACCCCCTTCAGCTCATTTCCAACCTAGTGCGATGGGACCCTGGAGTCCATGGAAGTCAGAGGTGTTTTTACTTTATATCCGTCGTTCCGACCCAGGTTCCTTCAGGTTACTGTGATGGCCAACAACGGTCTCCAAGGGGACGATCTCTGAGGACTGCTCCCTGAGACAGATGAGAAAGACAGGCCAGTCTCCCACTTCTTATCTTCTTCCTTGGAGCACAGCTCATTTCTGATCCCAGCTTTTCTTCTCAGCTACACAAGGTCCAGCTTCAACTTTCCTATGGCTATACCAGACACACAGTGAGCCTAAGAAAGCAAGGTGGGAGGACTGGCCATAGAGTTTCCTACAGAACCAGCTAATCTTCTGAGAAGCTTGTCCAGCCCAGACCTGCAGCATTTTCAGGAAAGCGCTCACTCTGTCTTTTAATGCATTCTGTACTAGCTTTCCATTGCTGCAGTAGCACATCACCACACACTTAGCATCTTACAACACTTACAGTTCCGTAGGTCGAAAGTCGGACACAGGCCCCCCCGGCTAAAATCAGGGAGTCGCAGGCAGGGCTGCGTTCCTTTCTGAAGGCTCTCGAGGAAGAGCCATTTTCTGGCTCAGGTGAGTTGTTGGCAGAATTCAGTTCCTTGTGGCTTTAGGATTAGGGCCCTGCTTTCTTGCTTGCTGTCAGCTGAGGGCTTTGCCAGGTTTCTCAAGCTGCCCGCATGCCTTGGCTTGTGGCCCCTTCCCTCTAATTTCAAAGCCAGTGGCAGTAGGTAAACTCACTCTCTCACTTTGACTCTCTTCTCTTCCTCTGGCTCATCTCTTTATTAACCTAGAAAACCAGGAAAGATTGTCTGCTTCTAAGGTTTCATGTAATTAGACTGGGCTCACTATGTCCAGGACAATCTCAAGGTCTAAACCCTTAATCACACCAGCATAGTCCTTTTTGCCATGTAATATACATGTATGTTATAAGTTCTGGGGATTAGAGTTTGGATGTGTTTGAGAAGGGAACTTTAAAGGGTCAATTACTCTGCTTACTACATTATCTAGAGGTAAGGATCTATCTATCTATCAATCTATCATCTATCATCTATCTATCGATCTATTCAACAAACATTTATTTAGTACCGACTATATACCAGATCATTTATGAGGCCCCGAATGCTCTGTCCTATTTCACCCGTGAACTGTGAGAGGCGAATAGAGAATCTGTGCCGGGAGAAAATGTACCTGATGAATGTTCTCTTGAGCCCCACATTGTGCACAAGGAGAAGAGGCTGGGAAGGAACTGACGGCGCAGGAGACGCTCAGGAGCTGTGCATGGTCACATGTCGCTGACATCCCTGCTGATCTGATGGGCGAAGAGGGGCTGGTGTGAGACGAGGCATTCAGATGGGAAGTACCAGGTGGGTGTCATCTGCAGTTCAGAAAGGATCCGTTCACGCAGCAACACTTAGAAGCTGTGACGTGTGCTCTGGAGTCCCCGGCATAGGGAACACACGCTGTGCTCTAAGGAGTTTGCAGTTTCATCCAGGAGACGTGGCACCTCAGACAGTTTGGTAACAATAAAGAGCAGCATTTCACTTAATTAAAGCAAAAGTCATGCCTCAGTCCGCAGGGAGCCTGCAAAGGGCACAGCCTGTGCAAGCTAGAGGGGACTTTCCTTATGCGTGTCTGCAGCAGGGGTGGCGCCAGAGGAGGTGGTCAGAGTTAAAAATACCAACTGTGTAAACCAAGCATGTCAATCTCAAAGGCTAACACGGGCCAAATAAACAAGGTTTTAGTTTATGTGGCAGCAAAAACACAAAAGCTTCAATTTTCATAGAAACGTAGGTTTATTTTGATAGAGACATGCTGAATACAAAGGGCTGAAATAAATGAGTCATTGTTAACATAAAATAATAGAACATTTTAATAAAAATTAATATTTTTCTTGACCATTAACTTACCAGACAGTGAATAACTGCACAAATTAATAAGCGTAACGCAAATAAACCTATTTTTATTGTTCTCAGAAAGTGAAATATTTCCTGTTGTGCACACCAAACAAGTCAGTACGAGACTAATTATGTGGCAATTGGCTGCTAAAATATTCGCTGCTAGTATTAGTGGAGAGAAATGGTACACCTGCGTGTAAGGCGCGTAAGGGAAATGAATGCAACATGATTATAGTAATCAGTCATTAGTGAACATTAATAACTAGAGGCCTGGTGTATGAAATTCGTGCACAGGTAGGGTCTCTAGGCATGGCCTGTGATCAGGGCTGATCTTCCTTAGTTGCTGGCAGCCGGCCCCACCGCCATGTCCGCCACCACCCACCCCCAGTTCCCGGTTCCTCATCGGGTGGTTGGACCCTGCCGGCCAGCGGGAGGGACCGAGAGGTTGGCTGGCAGGCCCCCGATTGGGCGATCAGGGCCTGTGGGCTGGGGGCAGCTCCTGCATTGAGCATCTGCCCCCTGGTGTGTCATAGCCTACCGGTCATTCCGCTGTATGGTTGATTT
>NW_005355248.1:165454-181002 GCF_000412655.1 Myotis brandtii | reverse complement strand
TGATTATAGTAATCAGTCATTAGCGAACGTTGTAGTTCATTATTAATAATTATGTATAACAGGATATTGTAAAAATTAAGTTATGAAATTTATATTAAAACGTTTCTTACCGTTATATTGGCTGGGCCACAAAAATATTGGTTGTGGGCCACACGTGGCCCATGGGCTGTGAGTTTGACATGCTTGGTGTAGACCGAGCAACTCATGAATTGGAGGACTAGACATAAAAGATGGCACTGCCATTATTTTTTCCTTTCTCTATTTTCTATCTTATTTCCTTGACAAAGAAAATAGAGTCAAAATGAAATAAAAATGTAATACTCAGACACTGACAACACCGAATGCCGGTGAGGATGCGGAGTGTTAGGAACCCTCACACATCGCTGGTGGAAATGCAAAACGGTGCGGCCGCTTTGAAAGACAGTTTGGCAGTTTCGTACAAAGAGACACTCTTGCCCTATCATTTAGCAATCGCGCTCCCTGGTATTTACCACAGGAGTTGAAAGCTCTCGTCCACATAAAAGCCTGCGCACAGATATTTACAGTTCAATCATAATTGCCCAAACTTGGAAGCCACTGAGATGTCCATCACCATGTGAGTGGATAAATGCTAGATTCAGGTAATGAAATACTATTCAGTACTGAAAAGAAATGAGCTATCAAGCCATGAAGAGATATGAAAGAAACTTAAATGCAAAATACCAAGTAAAAGAAGCCACCAGAAAAAGCTCTATACTATATGATTCCAAGTATAGAGCATTCAGGAAAAGTCAAAACTATGAAGACAGTGAAAAGATCAGTGGTCCCAGTGGCTGGGGGAAGGCAGAGGTGAATAGGCTGATCACATAGGATTTTTTAAATATATATATTTTATTGATTTTTTACAGAGAGGAAGGGAGAGGGATAGAAAGTTAGAAACATCGATGAGAGAGAAATATCGATCAGCTGCCTCCTGCACACCCCCCACTGGGGATGTGCCTGCAACCAAGGTACATGCCCTTGACTGAAATCGAACCTGGGACCTTCAAGTCTGCAGGCCAATGCTCTATCCACTGAGACAAACCAGTTAGGGCTGATCACATAGGATTTTTAGGGCAGTAAAACTATTCTGTATGATATTATAATGGTGGATCATATCATTATAAATTTGTCCAAACAGACAGAATGTACAACACCAAGAGTGAACCCTAATGTAAACTATGGATTTGGGTGATAATAATGTGTCAATGTAGGTTCTTGGATTGTAAGAAATGTTTCACCCTGAATGTGAATAATGGAGGAGGCTATGCATGCGGCTGGGGGAGGAGTTATATGGGAACTCTCTGTACATTTTGCTTAAATTTTCTATGAACCTCAAACTGCTCTAAACATAAAGTCTATTTTTAAAAATGTTATTGCTACCATTTTTGAGCACCTGTTTTATGCTGGACACCCAGGCCTGGCAGGCAAGGTTAGCTATCTCTTGTGCTCACAGCAATGCAATAAAATAGGTATTATTTTGTTGTTGTTCTACCATTGAAAAAACTGTTATTCATGCAGATTCAATGAGTTTCTCAAGGCCATTCACCTAATCAGCAAGAATATGAACTTCTAAACTTAATTATCTGGCTGCAAAGACCAGCATTTAAAAAATTATACTATACAAAATATACATATTTTTATAAATACAGTAGAGAATATTGTATTCAACAATATGGGAGATACTAGATAAGTCACCGAATCTTCAAGTAGAGAAAATATCTGAGCTAGGAAATGAAAAGAACATGGCTGAGAAAAACAGGAAATAAGGAAATACACGGGAAGTAGCCAAAGTTCTTCCCAAAGAAGAATGCTGTTCAAAGGCCAGTTCTATTTAGAGGCTCCGGCTTCCAGTTAGACCCCTGAGCTGCATGTGTGCATGGCAGAGGTCAAGCATACGGCTAAAGCTCAAAGAATTGAACAAAGATTTCTGTTGCTGCCCATTACAGAGGAGCTAGAGTTTGAAGTTCAAGTTCAATCAAGTTACCTGCCAGGTGGAGAAAAAAATGCCATATTAGAGAATCCAGTCTCCACAATGAATAGTTCAAAATGTCCATGTGGTTGCCCTAGCTGGTTTTGTTCAGTGGTTAGAGCATCGTCCCTGGAACTGAAGGGTCCTGGGTTTGATTCTGGTCAAGGGTATGTACCTCAGTTGCAGGCTTGATCCTGCCTGCGGAAGGAAACCAACAGATGTGTCTCTCTCACCTTGATGTTTCTCTCTCTCTCTGTCTCTCCCCCTCCCTTCCACTCCCTCTAAAAATTAATGGAAAAAATATCCTTGGGTGAGGATTAACAACAAAAAAGTCCAGATCGCAACCAAAAATTATTATATATATGAATGCACAAGAGAATGTGAGCCATACTTTTTTTTTTCTGGTGCCCTTGACTGGAATCAAACCTGGGACCCTTCAGTCCGAAGACAGACGCTCTATCCACTGAGCCAAACCAGCCCAGGGCTGAGCCATACTTTTAAATTTATTTTTCATTGATTTCAGAGAAAGGGAGGGAGGAAGAGAGAGAGAGAGAGAGAAACATTGATCAATTGCTTCCCACATGTGCCCCTAATGGGGATATAACTTGAAACCTGGGTATGTATCCTGACCAGGAATTGAACTGCAACCTTTTGGTGTAAAGAATGATGCTGCAACCCACTGAGCTATACCATTCAGAGTGACCTGTACTTTTAAAAATGGCCCTTGCCTATGTTTAGGGTACAGACCTTCCAGAACACTTGAGAGGCATAGATTCATATTCCCTGTTTACAAATGAAGAAACTGAGGTTCGGCAGACACAAGTACACCGGTGTCTTGCCCGAGGTCACACCATGCATGGCAGAAGGGGACTTAAATGCAGACCTACATTCCAGCTTGAACAGATGAGGAATATGGGAGGAGATTAAATAACATCGGGGTGCACTGCTGAGCACACACCTGGCGCCCTGTCTTCTGCCTCGAGCCAGGAAAGGCCAGCAAAGTGCGTGGAAGGGAAACCTGGCTGGGAAGGAGCCAGCGAACAGCTTTCCCACGCAGGTACCTGCTCCTGAATTCTCACCTCTGTCTGCTCGGAACCACTGTCCTTCCCAGATCTTCTCCCCCATGGGCTGGTGCTGCTGCCTCCACATGGGACCTCCAGGGTGGCACGGATCCCTCCCCACCCCTTCCTCCACATATGAGAAAAAAAGTCGACAACCACAGATTAACCATCTATCTTCCATGTGCCAGTTACAAGTGACAAATTCCCACTCTCAAGTTCAAGGATATCGCCCATTTTTTAAAAAGATATATTTTAATGACTTTTTTTACAGAGAGGAAGGGAGAGGGATAGAGAGTTAGAAACATTGATCAGCTGCCTCCTGCACACCCCCTACTGGGGATGTGCCCACAACCAAGGTACATGCCCTTGACTGGAACCTGGGACCCTTCAGTCTGCAGACCGACGCTCTATCCACTGAGGCAAACCGGTTAGGGCAGTGGTCGGCAAACTGCGGCCCGCAAGCCACATGCGGCTCTTTGGCCCCTTGAGTGTGGCTCTTCCTAAGCCTTAGGAGTACCCTAATTAAGTTAATAACAATGTACCTACCTATATAGTTTAAGTTTAAAAAATTTGGCTCTCAAAAGAAATTTCAATCATTGTACTGTTGATATTTGGTTGTTGACTAATGAGTTTGCCGACCACTGGTAGGGTAATATCACCTATTTTAAACTTACCAGATGCCTGACTTTGACTTAGAAATAGGCTCATGAAATTTGGTGATTAGAGACTAATCTCGAACACTATTCCTCCCTGGAAACCATGCGATGAAGAGCTGAGGGGCCCACGGACAGAGGGGTGAGGAACCAAAAGCCATCAGTTTGCATAGGAAACACCTGGCTTAACCTGCCCTTTAGCATTTTTATTACTCTATTAGTCACTACAACTATTTTCTGATTGCTATGGTAGTAGACTACTTAAAACAAGCCTCATTAAGATTGTCCTGCCATTGTCTCAGTCCAAACCACCAGGACTTTTCTTGTTATGGACATTTATGGAAACACCCAATTCCAAGAAGACAAGGAGACCTCTGAACTTTCTAAATGGGAACTCCAAGCATTCTGGCCTGAACAGGAAGCAGTTGGGAAAGATGATCAACTAGCACCACAGAGGAAATGGAGTCCAAGCTCAGACTTAAGAGTAGAAATAGCCAGGCAACGAGGGCTACAGAGGAAGAAGATCATCCAGGGAAAGAACATCATATGCAAAAGTCCTGAAGTGGTAAAAGTGGCAGTCCAAGGTCAAAGCCAAGAAGAGCCCAGAGGGGGCCTGGGGAGTGAAAGATAAGGCTCCATAAGGGAGCAGGGACCAGCTTGTAAGCCCGTGAAGTGCCCTGGACCTTATCCCAACCATGACAGGGGCAGCTGGAGGCGCTTTCACTTAACATCTCAACCTTTGGGTCGCGACCCTTTTGGTGGTCGAACGACCCTTTCACAGGGGTCGCCTAAGGCCATCCTGCATATCAGATTTTACATTACGATTCATAACAGTAGCAACATTACAGTTATGAAGTAGCAACGAAAATAATTTTATGGTTGGGTCACAACATGAGGAACTGTATTTAAAGGGCCAGAAGGTTGAGAACCACTGACTTAGCACATACTGATGGAGGCCTTTTGTGAGCAGGGCACCGTGCTGAGCACCGAGGAGGCAGCCGGGAACAGGACAGACGAAGTCCGGATCTCTGGGACTGACATTCCAGAGGGGAGGGGGGGTTAAATGAGTAAGCATATCGTTGGACAAGGTGACTTCAGACAACAGTGCCGATTGTGAGGAAAATGAAACTAAGCGATGGTCGGTGACAAGGCGAGGGGAGGAAGGCTGCTTCACTCTGGATGGTTAGAAGGGTCTCTGAGAAAGTGACCGCTTTTGAGCTGAGACCTGAAGAATCCCCAGAAGGTGGGTGAGCAGAGATGTGGGGGCAGAAGTGCAGAGTGAACAGCGCGCACCAGTGCCCTGTGGCGGGAGCCAGCCTGGCCTCTGTACGGAATGGAACGAAGGACAGCGGCCTGCAGTGAGGCGGCCAGGTGGGAGCGATGGGGCATGCTGGGGTGGGAATGACAAACAGGCCAGGAAACTAGGTTGTATTACAATGGCGTTTGAAAACCATTAGAGGTTTTAAAATAGGGTGGAAAATTCTATTTCTATTTTAAATATATAATTATGAAGAATTCGTTATCAAGAGCGAGGAGTGGAATAAATGAGGGGCTATTCGTGCAGCCCAGACAAGGGTTAAATTCGAATGGCAGCAGCGGGAATAAACAGAAGTGGTGCATTTTTAAGATCTAATTGGGAGGCAGAGCCAATACAACTGTTTATGGGGCACATGCAGCTGTAGGGAAAAGGGATGCAGTTATAACAATTCCTAGGTTTGTACCTGAACAGCCAAGTGAATGGACGCCATGACTGGCCTGAGGAGGTGGGGAGAGAGGGTGGGAACCGTGGGCTTTGTTACATTGATTTTGAGAGGCCTATTAGACGTGCAGGTGGAGATTCGAGCTGGTGGTGGCATAGGAGTGGAGCTCAGTAAAAAGGTGAGAGACAAAGAAAACAATTTGAGAGTCACTGGCATATGTGTGATATTTAGAGCTGTGGGTTCCGTGAGAAACTCAGAGTAGGTGAAGATAAAGACGTAAGTAGGCCTCGAACCCTGGGTTGCATTCTGTGATTATCAGAGGAGTCAGAGCTGGCGAGAGAGGTTCGGACAGCAGCGAGTGGGTTCGGGAGGAACCCCAGGATGGTGCAGCAGCCTAGAAGGCAAGAGGAGAGAGGGTTAACCCAGGGCAGCAGTCACTGCTGGCAGCTGAGTGATATAAGGACAGGAAAGTGACCACTGAATTTGGGAATCTGGAGTGATGAGCACTGGAGTGGTGTGGTGAGATGGAGGCCCAGTGAGAACAGGTTGAGAAAATGAAACTGAGGAAAGGTACCTTGCAAACAGAAACAAGACTTTAGAGACAATTTCTGTAAAAGGCAGCAGAGACATGGCGTCTTAACATTTTCTCTTTCCATGGGAAGTGTAAATATTCTGAGATGAGGAATAGTGTTTCATCCTTCTTTTCATACATTTATACTACCCAGCATACTGCCTTGATCTTCAGTGCATTCCCAGTAATCTTGGCTGAACACCTGGCCAGTTGGGTAGATGGATGGATGGTGGGTGGATGGGTGGGTGGAAGGATGGATAAATGGATGGGTGGATTGAAGAAAGGATGGATGGATGGATGGATGGATGGATGGATGGTAGGATGGATGAAAAGAAGGAAGTAAGGAAGGAAGGAGGGAAGGCTAGATGGAAGGAAGGAAGAGTAATCTTGGCTGAACACCTGGCCAGTTGGGTAGATGGATGGATGGTGGGTGGATGGGTGGGTGGAAGGATGGATAGATGGATGGATGGATGAAAGGAAGGATGGATGGATGGATGGATGGATGGATGGATGGAATGATTTGCCAAGAAGAGGACCCTGGTAACAGAAATAAAGCAACATTGGAGACGGGAGGCTTAAGATTTTTGTTCTTTGATGTCAGCAAAACATGAGAGTAATTCCCTAGAAGAGTCCCTGGAAAGTTGGATGCAATTGTTTGCTCAGAATTTTTAAATGTTATTGTTGACACTGACATGTTTCTATTGGAAAGTCTTTGGTGTTTTCTGGGTGATGGCTAATATTTTGCAAACTTGCCTCCTGTTCAGGATAAAAAGTTGGAAACCCCATTTAGAAAGTTCCAAGGTTCACCAGGGCCTACAAGACTCACTTACCAGAACTCTGTTGGTAACAATAAAATTCTTAATATATATGACTGGTCCAGACAGCGGAAAGACAGTTCTCAAACAAGACACTTTCCCCAGCAATCAGACACCAGTCCTCCGTGACTAACATGGTAAGACAAAGGATGTTCGCCATTTCCCCCAACCTCTTCACCTGCGGTAGCTTTCTTCTCCACCCTTTGTTCCAGAAATTGTCAAATTCATAGACTTAGCAAGGCCTGCGAACCCCTGGAGGGTTGCTGGGTTTATAGCCATTAGGAGACTGACTGATGGGAAATGCCCTGGACTGAAATGAGAGGGTTTCATTTGTAAATGCGTTTCCTGCTCAGAGTCCCTACTGAGGAAAATCTCATGCAAACATAATTAACTAGAGGCCCTGTGCAGGAATTTGTGCACCAGTGGGGGTACCTCAACCTGCCCTGTGGGATCGGACTGAAACCAGCTCTCTGACATCCCCTGAGGGGTCCTGGATTGTGAGAGGGCACAGGCCAGGCTGAGGGACCCCACTGGATCGGGGCCGGAGAGGGACTTGGGAGGTTGGCCAGCCAGGGAAGGATGCTGAAGGATGGCCAGCCAGGGACGGGTCGCGGGAGGGTTCCAGGGCATGTCCGGCCCATCTCACTCAGTCCCAATCAGCCAAATCTCAGCAGCAAGCTAACCTACCTATTGGAGCATCTGCCCTCTGGTGGTCAGTGAATGTCATAGCAAATGGTTGAGCGACCTTAGCATATCATTAGCATATTACACTTTGATTGGTTGAATGAACAACCAGATGACTGGACACTTAGTATATTAGGCTTTTATTATATAGGATGTTTGCAGCCCCCCTTTATCCAGTGTGTGTGTGTGTGTGGTCTCCTTCCATAGGCACCAGGGGTAGCATGGTCCCTGGGTCTCACCACTACAGAAAAAAATGTGATTTAATCAAATAACTTAGGTGAAAGTTTTCGTGTCCTGATGTAATTGCATTTTCAAAGGGATGCCAAGGGGAGAACTGTTGGACCCCACAGCAGGCTCTCTACTTCACTTGATGCCCTTTGGGCAAAGGATTGGGAAGTTTGTATGAACAGGGGGCTCCTGGGTCTCCTCCAGTCATACCATCCACGCAGCCCACTCCCTCACAGTAAGCCTCCCCACTTTTACTCCTTTACATGCTCATGGCACTGTGCCCTCCAAAAAACACAGATTGAAAAGGAAAGCGCAAGCCTTGCCTGACAGATAAAAGCACATTAGAAAGATGCACTGATGAGAACAGTTCAATGCTGTGCAGCAATGGGCAATGGAAGGATGCACCCAGATGGGGTTAATACATTTGTGGGGGGACATCACTTTCCCACCTCATATTCCACCTCAAATCCCACCTCATATCGTGCGTCTGTGTCTGCTGGCTTCAGATGAGAGTTCACCATGACCCCAGTGTGACTGCCCTGCGTTCCCCTGGAAATACAACCAGGTCAAGAGAGCCCCACATGAACCGTCCGACAAACAAAACATGACCCGAGTGCCCACGTGTCAGCTTTTCACAGCTCATCGCCTTCTGCTACGGCTGACGCAGGCTCTGAGGGCAGGCTGGCTGTTCGCATGGTTCAACGTTTTGTTCTTTCTTGTATTAGAGGACGACAGTTTTTTCTAACTTGATTTCTTGCATGTAAATGATGATAGAAATACTATCTAATCTGGTGATTCTGAATGTTTCCAGAAATTGATGAGGCCATTCACTAATATTTACCAAACTCCTATCATACAGGCGGTACCAGCTGATGCAAGGATCTAAGACCGCGGTTCTCTGAAGACAGTAAAAGGTCACTGGGAGGGGAGCAGTGTTATCACCGGGGCCCCTCTCCTGGTTTGTCCAGAACAATCCTTGTTTACACCTGATGTCCCGGAAAAATCATTTAAAAATTTAAAAAGTATTAAAATTGCTTTATTTCATGCTCAAGTATCCCAGTTTGATGGGAAAGCATATGGCCATGCTCACAGTAAAGCATTTTACTTAAGTGGTAAGAGTTACACGGACAATTCCAGAGAAGTCCAGAGAAAAGAGCCAACACGTGGGTCAAAGGTTAGGATAGGCTCAGAAGGCAAGGCTTGTGGCGGAACTTGAATGAGGAGTAGAAATGTTAAAATCAAAGAGAAAAAGGGAAAACAGTATGAAGGTCCTCAAAAAATTAAAAATAGAACTACCATATGATCCAGCAATTCTACTTCTGGAAATATAGCTCAAGGAAACAGAATCATATGTCGACGAGATATCTGCATTCCCATACTCACTGCAGCATTATTTACAGTAGCCAAGATATGGAAACAACCTGTGTCCATAAACAGATGACTGAGTCAAAAAAATGTGATACATGGAAAAATATGTGCATGCGCACACATAATGGAATACGACACAGCCATAAAAAGAAAGGAAACCCTGCCATTTGCAACATGAGTGGACATTGAAGATACTATGTAAGTAAAATAAGTCAGACAGAGAAAGGCAAATACTGTATGATCTCGCTTATTTAAAAAATACACTGATAGAAAGAGATCAAATATGTGGCTACCAGAGGCAAGGGTCAGTTAAATAAGTCCAGAGGTTGTCATGTACAACATGATGACTATAGTTAGTACTGTTGCGTGGTATATATAAAAGTCGGTAAGCCCTGGCCGGGTAGTTCAGTTGGTTAGAGCATCCTCCCGGTACACCAAGGATGCAGGTTCGATCTCTGGTCAGGG
This sequence comes from Myotis brandtii, assembly GCF_000412655.1. Taxonomy (NCBI): domain Eukaryota; kingdom Metazoa; phylum Chordata; class Mammalia; order Chiroptera; family Vespertilionidae; genus Myotis; species Myotis brandtii. Next base: position 171,467 of record NW_005355248.1, on the reverse strand, counting down.
CACATATAGGATCAACCAGTGAATGCATAAATAAGTGGAACCACAAATCAATGTTTCTCTCTCTCTCTCTCTCTCTCTCTCTCTCTCAAATCAATAGATTTTTTTTAAAGTTGTTAAGAAAGTAAATCCTAAAAGTTCCCATCAGAAGGAAAGAAACATCTCTCTCTCTCTCTCTCTCTTTCTCTCTCTCTCTCTCTCTCTCTCTCTCTCTCTCTCTCTTTCTCTCTCTCTCATCCATATGAGATAATGGCTATTAACTAAACTTGTGGTAATCATTTCTCAGTCTATGCAAATCAAGTGATTATGCTGTAGACCTTAAGTTGACACAGTACTATACGTCAATTATATCTCAACAAAACTGAAAGAAAAATAACATTATTCAAAAGAGAGAAATGGAAGCTCAGATAGTCCTAATGGGGTGAAATTTCCTCCAGAAAGTTTCAATAATGACCCTACTTCTTTATGAAGACCTCACGGGGCCTCTGTCCTGTAGACATGGTCCCTGTGGTCCCGGAGCCGGGTAAATAATGCAGAGGCAGTGATGTTGGCAGAGTATTGGGAGATTGACCTCCCAGTGCATTAAGAATTAATGTCTGCCTTCTGTTTTGGGTAAAAAAACTGACACACATGTGCAGTCTAACTTTTTTCCTGTATTACAACGAGGTGTCTTACACCCACTTTGGAGACCACAGTCCTTGAAGAGAGGAAGCTATTGGAGACTTTCATCGGGAGGAGATGAGATGGAGTAGGGTGCTGTGAAAACGCTCCTCTGGTGGGATGGGCTGAATGGGTGAGCCACGTCAACTCAGCGCTGGGAGAACTGGGGGAATTCTTGATGAGACAGAGAGAGATAAAGGAAGCAGTGGACTCAATAAAGCAGTGGCAGCGCTAGAAAAGTTTGTTTTAATCAAACATGGGAACCAAAGGGGAACGTGAATCAAGAGCAGTGGTTTTAAATAAGGTTGATGTAGAAATATATGAAATTTTAATGGACAGTGCCACATTTGAAACTCCTGCCTCCTCAGTGGGAGCACACAGAACCAATATCCCATGTTTGTTTTTTTTAAATGTATATATATTATTGATTTCAGAGAGGAAGGGAGAAGAAGAGAGAGATAGAAGCATCAATGATGAGAGCAAATCATTGATTGTCTGCCTCCACACTCCCTCCTACTGGGGATCAAGCCTGCAAGCCAGGCATGTGGCCTTGGCCAGAATCGAACCTGGGACTCTTCAGTCCACAGGCCAACGTTCTATCCACTGAGCCAAACCGGCTAGGGCCCAATGTTTTATTTTATTTTATTTTTGTAAATCTTTATTGTTGAAAGTATTACATATGTCCCTTTTCCCCCCAGTTAATCCCCTCCACCATGCCCCCCCGCTCCCCACCCCAGACCTTCATCCAATGTTTTATTGAAGAGAAAACTAATGGAGAGACCTCAGTCATCTGATGAAGGGCTTGACCTGAGTTACCAGGGCCAGTCAGGTGTGTCCTGACTGCCCAAGGGCCTCCCACCCCACAGCCCCCTGCGCGTCCCTGGAGGCCTCTCTGCTCTGTGCTGCTGGTCCTCAGGGGTGTTCAGTGGTTGAGAAATAACAGGAAGTCACAACACGCTGTGTGAGATGCCCACAAGAGCGGCTGGGGTGCAAGGTTTCCATCGCCTCCCCGAGAGCTTTATAGGTGCTTTATAGCACCTCGGTGAGCCAGGGAGGTGAGCCAGGGAGCAAGGGATGCACCTGAGCCTCTGCCTCACCTCCCATACATCCCAGTCACCACCCGACTAGGAAGGATCACCCTCCCAGGGTGGCAAGTGACCCCCAAGGCTCTGTGCTCAGGGGTCTGTTACAGCCTTCAAAGAGGAAGGCGACATTTCCCGTGAATCGTGGGTGTAGGTTTTTAAAAGACTAAACTTGGAAGTACTTCTTTACTGAGTGGTTTTAATTGGGATTTATTCCACACAGGGATAAGGTTGGAGTTAGTGCCATAGGATTGGTACAACTGGCCATGGACTGCCTCAGGCACTCTGGGATGTATGGTCGTTCCAGGTACAGAGCTCACTGTTGTCCCACGAGACAAAACTGCAGCTGGGAGGTAACGCAAGGGTACAACGAGGTCACCTGAGCTGTCATCACATGCTTCCTGGCCTCTTACCTTAGTCACATCGCCTGTCCCTCAATGGTCTCCTCTGCCTGAGTCACCAGATAGCCCACCTCCAGTCACTTGATCTCACGCCTGTGTGGAATCTAATGAACAAAACAAACAGATGAACAAAATAGGTCCAGAGACATGCAAGCATGGAACAGACTGTGGAATCTCGGAGGGAAGGTGGGGTTTGGGGGTGGCTGGGGAGAGATTAACGGGGCCGCTTGTATGCATGTATGCAGAGCCCATGGACACAGACAATAGTGTGGTGAGGGCCTGGGGGTCTGGGTGCTGGGTGGAGGGGTCAATGAGAAAAAAAAAGGAGACATCTGTAATACCCTCAACAATAAAGATAAATTCTTTTAAAAAAGTTCAACTGTGTGGTAATTCCAGGCAACCCCTTGTCTGGTCTGTTCCTTGGACTCCACTGTCGAACTTTTCCCGGCACTCTCTCTGCTGCTCTACATTTTAATCAATGTGATTCCATACTTGTCTCCGTCATGCCTCACCTCTTTGCTCCCATGCTCAGCACCCTGGCTGCGCTGTTTGTGTTCGGCTTTTATGCATGGCTCTCCTGAGACCGAAGTGCAAAGCTATAGTTATCTATCGTTCTGCTTCCGTTAGTTAATCTCCGACCCTTCATAAATTACATTTGGCAAAGTCCCTTCATTCAAACAAAGGAAATGCATAAGTCACAGTAAAAGGGACACCCAGGAGTCAAATGCACTTGGGGATTTATCAAATGTTCACCACACCGATTCCGTAAATATCTGGGAGAAATGGGGTGCTGGGAAGTGTGTTCAGTTACTACACAAAACCAGGGTAAACGTGATACAAGTGTTACATTGAACAGAGTTGAGGAGATTGTCTTCTCCATGACAGTTAAGTACTCGGTGAATTCTTGTTGGAATGAGAATGTATTTGGGCTTTAGAATCTGTTTGATTTGCAAGCATCGGAGACTATGAAACCCAAGAGGTATGGCATCAGCAAGGTGCCATCCATCAGGGAGAGGCTCGATTCTTCCTGTTACTGAATGTTCCTCAAACTCAGAAAACTGCCAAAGGGTAGGCCCACCCAGGACGTGTCTCTAGAGCAGGAATGGGGAACATCCGGCCCACAAGCCACATAAGACCCGTGAAATCATTGGGTCTGGCCCTGCCAAGGCATTAGGGGTGAGTTAACTAAATGTTTGACCAAATATAGGTTAACGTTTAAGTTGATAATTTTGTATGGCCCTTGAATGATGTTATAAATATCCAAATGGCCCTCGACAGAAAAAAAGGTTCCCCACTCTTGCTCTAGACCAAGTAGGGATAAAATCATTTACATTCTGGCTCTGACATCTGGATTTGTCATCTATTTTTAAGCAATGGGTACAGTATCTATACGATAGTGACGGTTGATAGCAAACTCAAATGACTCCACACCTAACAATCTCTCAAGGCGTGGCTCTGGCTCTGGCCGTCTCCCCGCGCCAGTGGGACAGGAGGAGGCAGGGGGAGGTCTCTGAGGTGTCTTGCAGGGAGGTCACTGGGTAAGATGTTCTCTCTGCTCTGGGACAATGAAAACCCGTGGCAAAGTGCAGAGAATGGTGGTTTCGTGTTTCAAATCCAGCTCGAATGCATTTCCTGTTGGACGAACTAGAATTCAGAGGGTAGCAACACTCTGCCCTTCTTCCTAGAAAGGCTTTCTCTGAGCAACTTCTCTAGGGGAGAGCCTGTTTTTGGTTCTTGCTGTAAAATTCCTGGAGACGCTTGAAAACAGCAAAGCAAACAGGAAGCAGGGCTCAGTGTGTGGAGAGCTCCGAGAAGGCAGGCTGGACTCTGGGAAGGTGGCTCCCTCTGAAGACTCTAAAGAGCCTGGAAAAACAATGATAGGCAAGCAGCTGGGGGACCAGCAGGGAGGGCCCCATGTGCCAGCCTTGGGGTTGGGAGGCTGTGAGCACTGGCTTCCTTCCACGTTTTCACATACTCACCCCTAAAAACAGGCCCCCCACCAAACACTCCATCTGATGCCACTTAAACAAGTTCAGATCCAAGTTTATGGAAATCCACCGGCGGTGATTTAGCCGAGAATGGCAGGAGAGTTTAGAGTTCTGGGACATTTTAGACACATACAGAATTTGGACAAGTCTTGACCTTTCCTACCTCTGATGTCCATGAGCAGAAGGAGGATCGTAGTTTTTTCCATTTGTCTCTTGGGCTAAATAAACTTTCCAGAGTGGGGACTTTGTGGTCAGCACATTGAGACACACTGAGCTCTCTGTACCCCAGATCAGGGAGGTGGCCAGGCTGCTTGAATGACCGATGTCCATTGTGTTGGGACCTGGAGTCGAACCCCATCTCTACAGGTTCACCTACTTTGAAGGGTTATCTGAGTTCATTCTAACTCCACAGGGAGGCAGAAACGGGAATTGTGAGCTAATACCTGGCCGACTGTGGCTTCCCCCAACCGACCGTCGGTTGAGCAGGGGCTGTGTCCTGGGCTGAAATGAAGGTTACTCTGGGCAGTGAGCGGCTTCTCTGCTGGCTGCGGCCCAGGGATGATGGTGACTTTGAACGTGCACTTTCACCCAAAGAAAAGCCTTCCTATCAGCAAGGGCATGGCCACCGTAAACAAGACAGGAGACGGTCAGGAAATTCCCACTGAAGTGGAGGCCCAGGGCGTCCCAGTCTCCCTGCTGTTCCTCCTTTTCAAATGGCCACGAAACCCCAGAATAAAACCCTGGGGAGGGCGCTGGAAGGGGAAGACACGTTTCCTCTGAAAGAGCTGAGTGTCCAGCCCAGCGCTGGCCCACCTCCCCCGAGGACACTGCACGCCAGTCTCTAGCGACTGCATTTGACACAGGGAAGTGCGTCTCTGAACCAACCGTGGGCAGAAAGGCGTTATGGGCAGTGGAAATGGGCACATCTGACAGACAGAAGTTCAAAGGCAGAACACAGTGTGGCTGGGACTGAGTTTTAGAAGAAAACTCTTAATACAACTTTAGAAGATGAAACCTTGTTCATCCCCAATGGCCGAAACACTGAAGTGTCCAGAAAGGACAACTTAGAAACTTCGAGTGCAGAAGTATGTTACCACAATGAGCTTTGGAGTCCAATACCCTGGGTTAAAACTCAGTTTTCCCATCTGTAAGATAGGGTTTATAATAATAGTATCTTCCTAACAGAGGCCTTTTAAATACTAACAGCTAATGTTGAGCATTTATCATGGTTCCTATATATAAGTGGAAATTATTTTTTCCAAGAATTCTCATAATATTTAGTCATCCTGTTTTCTCAATCAAATAGGAAGACTTGTTCACTTTTGTTAAAAATTAGATGTGTGCCTTTACAGTTTACAAATCCCAGGTCAGAATTTTGAGAAACAAGTAAATTCCAGACCTGGGGCTGCCCAGTGCCAACCCCCATGCTCTCCATCCTTTCAAAGAACCAGCTCTCGGTTTCATTGATTTTTTGTATATTTTTTTGTCTCTATGTTATTTATTTCTGCTCTAATCTTTATTATTTCCTTCCTTCTACTTACTCTGGGCTTTTCTTGTTGTTCTCTTTCTAGTTCTTTAAATTGTAGGGTTAAATAGTTTATTGCTGATTTTTCTTGTTTTTTGAGGTAGGCCTGTTGTGCTATGAACTTCTCTCTCAGGACTGCTTTTGTTGTGTCCCAGAGATTTGGGGTTGTTGTGTGTTCATTTTCATGTGTTTCCAGGAAGTGTTTGATTTCTTCCTTGATCTCATTGGTAACCCATTCATTGTTTAATAACATGCTATTTAGCCTCCATGTTTTTTTTTAATGTTTTGGGGTGTTTTACTGTAGTTGATTTCTAATTCCATTCCATTATGATCTGAGAAGATGCTTGATATGATTTCAAT
>NW_005355248.1:160885-161955 GCF_000412655.1 Myotis brandtii | reverse complement strand
GGAAAGTGAAGTGGGGAGACATGTGGGGAATGAGCAAGGTTCCCTGTCTGGGGGTTCCAAATCTGCTGTTGGTTTCTTTCACCACTGACTAGAGATATACAGGGTGTCCCCCCAAAATGTATACACACTTTGAATACCTACTAATTCCAATGGTTTTAAGCATAAGAAAGGAACAACAATGGAGCTGTTATCTGTTAAAAGTGTGGGCACAAACAGGTAGTTGGACATTCCCTGAGGGGTCTCAGATTGGAGAGGGTGAAGGCCAGACTGAGGGGCCCCTTCTCCCCCCCTACTCCAGTGCACGAATTTCGTGCACTGGGCTACTAGTTTAAAAGTAAATGGCACTACAGACCTGGCACCAACAAACCAACACTTGGCTTCCCCCAAGTGGGACACAGGCCCCACCACCACCCCAGAGCAACACCCCAGCAAATCACAGCCAGCACTGCCAAGACCCCATGGCACAAAATGTGGTCCACAGCCCAGCCCAGACCGGAAACGGTCGCTGTGGGCGCCAGGTAATGATGTCGTGTAGCAATGCCTGGCTTCTTCTCCCTAGCAACTAGCCTCCTTAAAGTTTCTTCAGCTCAGAAATCTGACTTGCTTTATAGCCAGGTGCAAATATTTTAAAGTTTAACCAAATGTTTGTGAAGCGTTTTCCCATGCCTCATCTCATTTGATCCTCACAGAAGTCCTGGAGTAAGTAGATAGGAGACTCAGTGGAATCCTATTTTCTTTTCATTAGCCGGAAAATGGAGATTTGGAAAGTTTAGAAACTTGACCCGACTGAAAAAAGGTAAGGAATGGTGGACCTTGAAAATGGCTTCAGGTTTTTCTCACTGTGCAGAATATAGTCAAACACTGCTGCAGTTAAATATTTTACCCTTTGTTCTCCCTGCCTGATCTATAATAATAATGTGCTTTGTGTTAATATTTACTGCTGTGTTGCTGACAATTACCTGAAAGAGAAGTTGGGGTGCTTCACTGGGCTGGAAAAAGTTTAGCTAAATCAGAATGCAGGTCTAATGAAGCAAGTTTATTCTATATATATAAAAGGCTAAGTTGACTCG
>NW_005355248.1:154472-159539 GCF_000412655.1 Myotis brandtii | reverse complement strand
TACTTCATGCCATTCCCTTCTGGCCTGTAGAGGTTTTTTTAATGAGAAATCAGGTGTCAGCCTTATGAGAACTCCTTTGTAGGCAACAGTTTTCTTTTCTCTTGCTGCCTTTGAGATTCTCTCTTTGTCTTTAATTTTTTGGCATTTTAATTATGATGTGTCTGAGCATGGGCCTGTTTGGGTTCTTCTTGCTTGGGGTTTTCTGTGCCTTCTGAACTTGTGTGACTTTTTCCTTTACCAGGCTAGGGAAGTTTTCTGCCATTATTTCTTCAAACACCTTCTCTATGCCTTTCTCCCTTTCTGCCTCTTCCGGCACACTTGCTATTCTAATATTGTTACGCTTCATATTGTCTCACAGCTCCCTTAAGCTGTCCTCCTGTTTTTTTTCTTTTTGGTTCTCTGATTGAGTGATATTTTCAACTATGTCTTATAATTCACTGATTCAATCCTCAGCTTCCTCTAATCTGCTGTGTATTCCTTCCAATGTGTTCTTTATTTGTGTTATGTCATTCTTTATCACAAACTGTTTGTTTTCATAGTTACTATATCTTTTTTTCATGCTGTTGAGCATTTTTACCATCATTACTCTGAACACTGATTCAGATAAATTTCTTATCTCTGCTTCATTATCTCTTCTTAAATTTTCACTGCCATTTTAGGATCTTGGTAATCTAGATAAACAATTCAGATTGATGCACACACTTAGCTAGACTACTGAGAGCAAAAGTGCTGGGAAGTCATTCTGTCTGAAGTCTCAGTGTCCCCTCAAAAATAAATTAATTAAAAAGAATGCATCCAAATTTTCTAATATGTTCTCAAACATGCACCATCTCATAAATTCTTGATTAAGCCTCAAGGGGGCTCTATGATCTTCTTTCTAGGTTTTGTAATGAAAGTCCTAAACCATTGGAGTTTAGGACTTTCAAATGTTTAAACTGTGTTCTAATATTTCTTTTGAACAATGTGTAGGATAGTATACTTAAAATTATGTTTCTTTATAACATACCACAAAATCTACAATAGGCCCTATAACTGAAAAATATTCTGTAACCAATTCTTGACATATAGACTATTCAGTGATGGCGAACCTTTTGAGCTCGGCGTGTCAGCATTTTGAAAAACCCTAACTTAACTCTGGTGCCGTGTCACATATAGAAATTTTTTGATATTTGCAACCATAGTAAAACAAAGATTTATATTTTTGATATTTATTTTATATATTTAAATGCCATTTAACAAAGAAAAATCAACCAAAAAAATGAGTTCGCGTGTCACCTCTGACACGCGTGTCATAGGTTCGCCATCACTGGCCTACAGACTGATAACATTCCGACTTGAATTGCCCCCAGGCAATTGTCTTCAGGTGTGGTGAAAGTTTTCTTCAACAGGTGGGGCAGTTGCTTCTGCCTGGAGGCTAATTGTTTTTTAATCTCTTAAGTGGCCTTAGGGCAAGATGTTTTCCAATAGGGTGTATCAACTGTCTTCCCCCCAGGCAAGGCAAATGTCTATGTGGGAAAGTCCTCCACTGCATTAATGAAAGACTCAGCCCAGGAAACTTGGGGTGTCTGCCTTCTGAGCTCTATCCCCTGAGTCCCCAGTCCTGGCTTCTGCCCTCACAGCTCCAGTCCACTTCACCCTCCCTCTGCTGGAGCACAAGGTGGGTAGCTTCGCAGGAAATTTTGTGCATTGGCCCTTTAAGGGGTTTCTGAATTTTCAGCTGTTACTCCCTGGCAGACAGCACCTCACTGCTTTTCACAGTCAGATGTTATGTGGGTACCCTCCTCAGTTTTGGTGCTCTCTGCTGGAGGGGCCCAGCTTGGGGATTAGGTCCCAGAGTTCTCAGGGGCACACCCCCCACAGCTGAGATATCTCTCCCGGACTTCAGTTGCTGTCTGTGGGTACCTGGCCAGCCCTTTCACGCCTCCACCTCTCCTATGTAATCTCCACTTTCGTCCTCAGGTATCAGGGTTCTCTCCTGCAAGTTTCCATTGATTGTTCAGGAAGTTTTTCTGTATTTTAGTTGTAATACCAGTTTGTTCCTGGGAGCATGTCCGTGCAGCATCCACTTACTCTGCTGCCATTTTTTATCTTTCCTGAGAAAAGCTTTTAAATAAACCTCAGTTCAGAATCTGGTTCAAGGTGAGAAATGTGATGGGGATCCAATTACTTCCTTGAGTCTCAATTTCTTTGTCTATAAAATGGAGATATTAATTATAATGCAGAAATTAAACATTCAAAACAAGTTTTTAGTTACTGTATTTATTTCACTTAGGAGGCTCTGTGGACATTAGCTAGGGCGCTTAAAAGTCATTTCCATTAGGAATCTTTTTAGTCCTTCATCAAATATTTCAAGTGTTCTAGCCTCAAATACATTCCTTCCTTCTACAAACTTCCGAAACAGATGAATACCTCCACCTACACCAAAATAATGTGCTTTGCTGGCCAAAAGCGCCCGCCCAATTTTACTTAACAATGGAAGGAATGTTTGGTGCAAAGTACCATAGTAATCCGGGTTGTTAAATGGTTTCTGACATGAGAATGAGATCATATTTTTCAGAGTTTTTCACAGTTAGTACAGGTTTACAACACTCAGACCACAACCCAGGAAAAGATCGGCACTGACCTAGTTCTTGTGCTACTTTTGATTTCCTGCATCTTTTCACAGGTGGCTTGTTTCCATCGTCTTCTTCATCTTCCAAAGTGGAGTTGGCCACCACATTAGATAAGGCTACTTCACCAATCACCATACTTATATAATCTTGAAAATGAACTTCTATGGCCCCTCCCTTGAGTGCAATTATACCCAGCAACCCTGATCCACAGCCAAGATCCAACACTTTCCCCCCAGCAAATTTCACTTGGGCCTTTGCGAAATAAGCCAGGAGGTCAAAGGTACATTCCCAGATTTTTAAACCTCCTTCATAAACACCGGTAATCAGATCAGAGTGAGAAGAAAAGGTTTTTGACACTGTATTTTCTTCAGGGAAGTTCTCTTTCAATAAGATGGTTTTCACTACTGATACATTAATGTACTGGAGAGCTGGTAACGTTTCTATGACTTTATTTTCTATGCTCTTCGGCAAGTCTCAAGCAAGGCTGTTTTTCATGGGGCTCCAAGTTCCCTGACCTGTTAGCTGCATCGAGTGAGTTCTGTGTGCCTTGAGAGGGAACTGCACTTCCCGCTGACGTAGGTCTTCACGAGTTACCCCAAGGCCAGTAAGACTGCTGCTCTGTAGAACATTTTGTGTCCTTGTGTTTCCCTTTTTGACTTTCTGAGAATGGAGACTCTTCTGAGGAATTCAGGGTTGAAGCTCCATCTCCAAAGGGAGTTGGTTCATTTTCCAGATGGCCTTCTATAGTGAAATTAAATGGGTACGTCATCCTAGCACAACCCTTCAATTCAGAGGGAGACTCCTCCGCTTATGGATGGAATTGATGACACTGACATAAACCTATCTCAGTTATAAACCTGTCTCTGTTATTCAAAGTAGTTTCATTTGGGTCAATTTTTCTTTAGGAGCTTATACACAGTTATATATATTTAGAGATGTTTCCAAATGACTTTTTAGAGGTATTTGCTTTTCTTTCAGTTTAACTCTGGAGAAGGGGGGGGGGGCGGGGGAGAAATAAAATTGTTATTAAAAAAGCAAAATGACATATTTCTTTGAAATTTAATATTAAACAGTAACTCTGCCCCTCTCCCTACCCCATACAGCTAGTTGCTTTTTAAATAAAAGTTGTGAGGGGGATAAAGAGATTTGGAAACACAACCCCTCAAGGGTCAACAGCTGGATTAGAGAATGAAGAGTAAAAACAAATAAAAGAACAGTAGCAATAACTAGAAAATCTATGAAGTCCAAATTATTGGGGCAGGAAATGACAAGCCTAACTCTTGGTGTCTGTTCCTGTTTCAAGTAACAGGAATCCCAAGTTTTTTTGTTTGTTTGTTTTTGTTAAAATATGTGGGGTTTTTTAAAAATTTATTTTAGAGAGTGAGGAATGGAGAGAGGAAGAGAGAGTGAAACATCAATGATGAAAGAATCATTGCACACCCCACACTGGGGATCCAGTCTGCAACCCAGGCATGTTCCCTGACGGAGAGACGAACCAACCATGACCTCCTAGTTCATAAGTCCACGCTCAACCACTGAGCCACCTCACCAGGCCAGAGTTCATTTGGGTAAATGTGCAGCCCTGCGGAAACTTGTGCGGCTCTGCTTTGGTGCAGGCTCATCCACGTGACCTCAGGACACTCAGTGGAGGCCAGCAGCCCTGCGCGAATGCGAGTGGGTGATTTTGGAGTCATCAGTAAAGGTTAGTTTGATGGCAGAACAAACACAAAATATGGGCACTGAACGTCTGGAGAGGCCCGTACAAGTGGAGGCAACTTGACTGAGACTCTTGTCTGTATCTGTGGTGCTACTAGACCTGCTGCGGATGGCACAGTTCTGGCAGGTGGGGTCTCTATGCCCATTACACAAGATGTACAAAGTAGGGTCACAGGGTTAATGGATAGAAACGTGCCCCTTTGTACCCGCTGCAGGTCCTGGGTTCAGCCCCATCCCAGATGTGCAATCTCAAAGACCACAGGGACCCAGGGATGAAATCTCGGGACTTCCGGCCCTCGCCTCCCCAAAGCAATTCAACGTAACATTTACTGAGACCCAGACCTGGGGATGCCCGCAGCCCGCCAAGCTCCCAGCTCCAGCAGAGAAGTCCGCCCTGCGGCCCGGTAGTGCGGGCTAACCCCGCGCACCAGTGAGTCGAGTCCTTCGCGGGCCAGACCAGCCCGGTTTTTCTCAGCCTGGAGCCCGAGCTCAGAAGGAATGCAGCCCGCTCCCTCTCTATGGTCCTGGCGCAGGCGGAGTGTGCGCAAGGCTTGTCGGGACGGTTCGTTTCGGGTCTCCGGGTGGCGGGGCTGTTTGAAGTGGCCGCTGGGTGGAGGCAGCCTCGGGAGCGCCGTCCCCTTGGAGGCCTGAAGCGCCGGGCCGGGAGCTGCGCCCTGTCCTGCCTCGGCTCCTCCGTCTCCCGCTGTCGCTGGCACCCGAGAGGCGTGCAGGCAGTTGC
>NW_005355248.1:145050-154386 GCF_000412655.1 Myotis brandtii | reverse complement strand
TGACCCTCGGTTCTCCGATGGAGCGAGATGGAGCAGCGAGGGAGGGAGGGCCAGCGGGGGTCGTGTGTCCAGGAGCCCGGCCTGCCTGCCTCTGGGACTGCGGGGCTCGCCAAGATGCCCGCCCCTTGGAAGCGGCGTTTCCGTCCATCCCCTGCGCCTTGGAGGTTTTTGTACTCGTCACGTGCAATCAAGTGTAAATACTTGTGCACGGAGAGCGGGCAGGCAAGGACCAGGCCTGAGCTGTAAGGCGAGCCCCGACTGAGCTGGATGAGAAGGAGAGACACTGAACTGTTCCCGCGGAGGTGGGTGGTGGAAGGAGCTGGGTGGTGGGTGTGAACGAGCCTTCCCCCGCCTTGTGAGAACTAAAGGACGCGGTTCTGCGCGGGGGGGAGGGGGGGGGGGCCCAGTCTGTGAAAGGTGTTGACATGCTTCCCCTCCCTCCCCGCGGGGCCAGTCTGTAAAAGGTGTTGACATGCCCTCCCCACCGCATGTCCTGTGCTGCTGGTCAGGCGTTGCTGACTTTGTTTCGGGTCCATCTGCTGGGCTGAGTGGCTGGGTGCCCCGTGGCCCCGGGGCCGACCATCCTTCAGTGGTCTCGTGCCTTTGTGCTTGTGAATGTGCCTGGAGTCCTAGCCTCTCATGTTAGAAGGTAACTTTTTTTTATTTTTATGCCTTTTAGCTCACTTTCAACATAAAACCACACTTAAAAGAAAAAATGACCTTCGTTTGAGAGTCTCAACACCACGCGAATAGGTGCGAATAGGTTTTACAGTTAAAGCCAAATGCAAATGTTACCCTCCCGTGGAAGTCCTCCGTCTGGCCGTTAGCACACCCCGACTAGGTACCGGAGCCTTTTTAGTCCTTGTGTGTGGAAGACCACCTATTGTCTTCACTAGCTAATAAGCGTAGACAGAGAACCCCCCGAAGGATGGGTACCTTTGAAGCCCTAGCAAAGGTCGGAGCTGGGCTGCCTAAGGGCTATGCTATGGGTGTATCCCAGACCAATAAAAGCTGGAAGTCCTTCCCCTTGGGTTGGACTTGCCCGCCTGGCCCCCCAATATTTCCAATTATCTCTTGTCTTTTCTCTTTCATTTGTGTGCGGCTCCGCTTCCAGGTCCTGAACCCTGAACCACACAGGACGTGGAGGGAAACACATTCAACACTTGGCAGATATGGAGCCCATCCTCAAGGATTTCAACTTGGGAAACAGAATAGCTCTCCTTCTGAAAACACGTTCTGGGTCCCTCACATGTGTGTATCAGGCAGGTGGCAGGCTTTGGAGTAACAAAGAAGGAACTGGTTCCTCTCCTCAAACGCGCAGGGGACTTCAGTCATTGAAAGTCAACATTCCCACCTGGTTTTCACCTCACACCACATTCAGAAGGACCCAAACTTGTTCTTACCTCAGTTACTTCATGGAAATACAGCAGATCCTCGAATAACAATTTATTTTTAATCTTCACCCAAGGATATTTTTTCCATTGCTTTTTAGAGAGCGAGAAAAACAGAAATATCAATGTGAGAGAAACACATCGATTGGTTGCCTTCTGCATGAGGCCTGGCCAGGGCCCAGGCCGGGTGGAGGCTGCAACCGAGGTCTGTGCCCTTTACCAGAATCGAACCCAGGACCCTTTGGTCCATAGGTCAACGCTCTATCCCCTGAGCCAGACCGGCTAGGGCTCAAATAACAATTTTGTTCAAAGTCGTTTCATTATAAAATAGGAACTTAACTCTTGTTTATATCAATTAGCCTATGGAAAAATTGGTTTCATTACACAAAGTGTTGCTTTAAGTCGCAGAACCTATCAACAATGTTAGGTGTAACCATTAACTATAAATGGTTTCACAGACTTTGGATCCACACATCCATCCAATCAGCAAGTTCTGTTGTCTCTGACTACAAACTGTATCTTGAATCCACATATCTCCATCCCCAGTTGCTACCACTTTATTCCAAACCCCCATCAGCTCTCACCTGGACTATTCCTAATAGGTTTCCTCATGCCCTCTTATAATCCACTAGACGCCCGATGCACGAAATTTGTGCAAGAGTAGGCCTTGCTTCCCTCTGGCACCCGGGACCCGGGCTTCCCTCCAGCCTGGGCTTTGTCCGAAAGGTCATCTGGAAAGACGTCCGGTCTAATTAGCATATTATGCTTTTATTATTATAGATGCTCCAAAATAGTTCAGAGTGAAAGATAGAGCATGTCATTTCCTTTTTATACCCCCTCACACACACTCCAATGGCTTCTTAACAAATCTATACTAATAATAGAGGAATATGCAAATTGTCCAGGATGCTGTCAAATAACGACCAATCAGGACGGGGGCAGGGCCGTAGCGGAGAGCTCTCGGCATGCCTGCGCCGGGGGTCTGAAGGGCGTGGAGAGGAAGGGAGAGCAGATAGGCAGTTAGGGGGATCAGGCCAGGAGGGGAGAGCAGATAGGCAGGGCGATCAGGCCAGGAGGGGAGAGCAGATAGGCAGTTAGGGGGATCAGGCCAGCAGGGGAGAGCAGATAGGCAGTTAGGGCAATCAGGCCAGGAGGGGAGAGCAGATAGGCAGTTAGGGGGATCAGGCCAGCAGGGGAGAGCAGATAGGCAGTTAGGGCGACCAGGCCAGGAGAGGAGGGCAGTTAGGGGGATCAGGCCGGCAAGGGGGAGCAGTTAGGCAGTTAGGGGCATCAGGCCAGCAGGGGAGCAGTTAAGGGGATCAGACAGGCAGGCAGGTGAGCGGTTAGGAGCCAGTGGTTCTGGATTGCGAGAGGGATCCTGGATTGGAGAGGGTGCAGGCCGGGCTGAGGGACCCCCCCCCCCTGCACAAATTTCGTGCACCGAGCCTCTAGTTAGAAATAAAATACAAACTTTCCTTCAAGACCCCATGTGGTCTAGGCCTTGCCCTTCCTTCCTGCCTGGCTCACTACATTCCATCCACGAAGGCAGAAAGCTTCCGGCCTGGTCTCCATGCCTGCTGGTCCCTCAGCCTCTTGTTCTCCAGCCCTTTGTGCAGCTCATTATGCAGGTCTTGGCTCAGATGTCACCTCACTTGGGCTCTTTGCAGAGCCCTCAATTTTAGGTGGTTCTCCCCAAACCCAGCCAGCAACACTTTTATTACTTTGTCCTATTTGGTTTTCTAAAGAGTACTTTATCATGAACAGCAGTCTTGTTTATTTTTCACTTGCCCTCACATCACCATAAAGTTCATAAAAGCAGGGTTTTGTTTTCACCATATTATCCCAGCACCTAGAACAGTGCCTGACACTAAGCATTGTGTAAAGGGCTAAAAATATGTTTTTTAAATGCCTGTAAGTCTCATTAGACAATATTTCTTTTCAACACAATTTTCAACAAATTAAAGTTTGCAATAAATCCACAGTTCCATCACTGGAACATAATTATTTTCATGTTTTGTACTGTATATATTATTCTTTTCTTTACCTGCTTGTTTTCATAATCATAACATGTTTAATTTTTGAAAAGACTAGATTTATTTTTTAGCTTTGTTGAAATTTTTCCATAAGGCAAACTCTATCCTACCAGACTCAAATAAGTTAATGACTATACCTCATTTTGAATGCTGCTGTAAAAAATATATATGCAGCATTAAGTTTCAGAAGAAAAATCTTACTATAGTGTGATGGGGTTATGGGAGATTCCTTCTTCTTGTTTTAAATTTAAGTTTTAATAGCTAGCAAACATGTTCTGTTTACTAATCTATGTATTAGCACAGGTAAGCTTATCTGCCCATTAAACCATGGTTAGACCATGTGACACATAACTTACAGGCTCCTGCTTTCAACCTCCAGCATGTGAAGTAGCTTTAGGAAATAGTTTCTAGGTTACAGAAAGTGGATTATTTAGGTGATAACACATTTGTCATTTGGAAAAAGTTGACTTTTTCATTTCTGTCTTCATATCTCTTACTTGATGTGATTTACTTATTTAGCCAGGAGAGAAGGTAGAGAGTAAAGACTAGACTGTAGAGTTTACATTTATCTTGAGTTAGAATGGTTGTGAAATATTAGTTCATAATTTTTAATCTATGTTGCCTGTTGGGGTCTAATTTTTTAAGAAACATAATTATTTTTTTATCTTGAGTGTTAATTATACATATTCATTGTAGATAATTTAAAACATGCAGAAAAACTAGAAAACACCCATGGATCTAAAATGGTTAAGATTTTAAGAGAGGACATTCTCATCTCATTTCTGTACATTCCTGCCAGACTGTCTTATTATTCTTTGTGCGTACATGTTTACATATATTAGAATTTGGATAGTATTTTGGGACCTTTTTGTTTAATTTTAAAGTACTGTAAACATCTTTTATGGTTTTTTTTTAATATATTTTATTGATTTTTTACAGAGAGGAAGGGAGAGAGATAGAGAGTTAGAAACATCGATGAGAGAGAAACATCGATCAGCTGCCTCCTGCACATCCCCCACTGGGGATGTGCCCACAACCCAGGTACATGCCCTTGACTGGAATCGAACCTGGGACCCTTCAGTCCGCAGGCCGACGCTCTATCCACTGAGCCAAACCGGTTTCGGCTCTTTTATGGTTTTTAAGTAATCTCTAAGAATCATTTGCAGATCCTATGCAGTAAAGGCACCCACATCCATTAAGTGTCCTCAATCATGTCCTCAATTGCTGGACATATTCTCCCTTTTATTTTGCTATTATTTCAGTTACATAGCAGTTTCTCTTAATAGGTTATGGTGTTTGAAACTGTACAATGTTTTCTGTTGGTTGTGTTTACATATTCTTCTATTTGGAAAGAGCAGTGATCTTTGTTGGCTGACATGACTTATATTTTTCCGTGTATAAGACGCCCCCCACTTTTTCAACCCAAAATTAAGAAATCAATATTTTAAACATTTTGCTGGTTTTCCTCTTAAGGCCTTCTTCTTTTTTGACACCTTAAGGAGTTGTTCTTGCTGTTTTCTCCACTGTCTGACCACACACTCAGTGGGAGGAGGTCCAAATGGTCTCTCTGCAGCTGATTTCATGCTCTTTTGCATAGCTGATTGCTACATGCAGTGTGAATTTTGCAGAGTAAGACAGTCGCTTACCAGCATTTATCTATTTTTTGACATCTTTATATGCTGAGAATATATATGCTCCGGTTCCTGTTGCATCTGCACACTCTCCAATTACGGCATCAGCTGATGTCAGTAACAATAAGGTTCATGATTGGAGGAAGCCTGTTTGACAAGGTATGGGCAGCTACGCACCCAAACGGCTCCCTCCTCCACTGACTTCCGTGTATAAGATGCCCCTTGATTTTCAGTCTAACGATTTTAGAAAAAAAATAGCCTTATACATGGAAAAATATGGTAACATTCCTACAAAATGTGTTACTATTTTGCTTTATAGAAGTTTTGAAAATCATTGTAGAAAAGTTTTGACCTCATATGAACCACCTGACATTGGAACAAACTTTCTTTTCATAAATGCTGCCAAAGACACAGTACTATTATCTTAATCAGCATACAGGTTACAAAAATAAAGGCTGTTCAAGTCCAACCTCTGTTTTAGATCATTCTTAATTGTGGCTTTTTTTTTATATAAAATCTTTATTGTTCAGATTACATTTGTTCCTCTTTTTTTTTCCCCCCCTTAACTCCCCTCCTCCCAGTCCAAGAATAGTCAGTCCATTCCCTTTCTATGTCCCTGATTCATTATAATCACCAGTTCATTCTGTACATCAGATTATTTATTCACTTGATTCTTAGATTCACTTGTTGATAGATGCATGTTTGTTGTTCACAATTTGTATCTTTACCTTTTTCTTCTTCCTCTTCTTAAAGGATACCTTTCAGCATTTCGTATAATACTGGTTTAGTGGTGATGAACTCCTTTAGCTTTTCCTTATCTGTGAAGCTCTTTATCTGACCTTCAATTCTGAATGATAGCTTTGCTGGATAAAGTATTCTTGGTTGTAGGTTCTTGGTATTCAGCACTTTGAATATTTCTTGCCATTCCCTTCTGGCCTGCCAAGTTTCTGTTGAGAAATCAGCTGACAGTCGTATGGGTATTCCCTTGTAGGTAACTGAGTTTCTTTCTCTTGCTGCTTTTAAGATTCTCTCTTTGTCTTTTGCTCTTGGCATTTTAATTATGATGTGTCTTGGTGTGGTCCTCTTTGGATTCCTTTTGTTTGGGGTTCTCTGCGCTTCTTGGACCTGTAAGTCCATTTCTTTCACCAGGTGGGGGAAGTTTTCTGCCATTATTTCTTCAAATAGGTTTTCAATATCTTGCTGTCTCTCATCTTCTGGCACCCCTATTATTCTGATGTTGGTACGCTTGAAGCTGTCCCAGAGGCTCCTTACACTATCTTCGTATTTTCGGATTCTTTTTTCATTTTGCTTTTCCGGTTGGGTGTTTTTTGCTTCTTCGCATTTCAAATCTTTGGCTTGATTCTTGCGCTCCTCTGGTCTGCTATTGGGTGTAATATTCTTTATTTCAGAGCGTGTATGCTTAATTTCTAGTTTCTTTATCATAGCATCGAGGGTCTCATTAGTTTTCGTGAGGCTCTCCAAAAGTTTATTGCAAGCCCTCAAAATTGCGTTTTTTAGCTCTATATCCTCCATTTCTGTCATGTTTTTTTGTCTCCGCATTTTTTATGCTTTCTTGGTGCACCCCCTAGTGGTCTTTGTGCGCAGTCTTGTTCTAGTTGAGCCTTGATTGTTGTAGTTAATACTAGAGGGATTTGACCACCAGGCCGACTGGCTGTGTGAATCAGCTGTGTCTGCCGCGGAAAACTTCTGTCCTCTGGGGAGGTGCTAATCTAGCCTTTGCCTGAGGCGATCCGGCAAATGGCTCTGCGCAGGGCTTGGGCGGGGCGGGCTCAACAGGGCGGGCGGAGGGAGCCGTTATGGTGCCCTCAGTCCTGTTCCCAGAGGCTCTGCTTCTCAGAACCCCCGGAACCGCTGCAAACCTCGGAGGGAAAGCTGCCTTCCAACTGATGCCAGACACTCCCGCTTCTCCCGTTTGGGTCCGAGTCCCCAGCGATTCGCCCGTATCTGGAGCTCAGAGTCTGAGACTCCCCCCTGACCGAAAACGACAACCGCGCTCTCAGCCACCAGCCCGCTTTGCGCGCGCACCTCCGCACCTGAGTATTTTCCACACTGCGCCTCCTCTGAGCCTCGGTGTGCTGTTATTTTTCCTTCTAGTTGAAGAGTCTCTCCTCAGCCAGCCTTCCTATGGTTCTGGGTGATGTCCGTTCCGTCTTTTAGCTGTATTTTTGAAGTGGTTGTTTGCGGCAGCAGTCTGCGGTGTTTACCTATGCCGCCATCTTGATTCTCCTCAATTGTGGCTTTTTTTTAGTATAAAACATATTTGTCATACAAATAAAGTAATAAAAAATATCTCATAAGAATATGGTGGCATTAGAATAATTTGTTGATTAAAAACTATTAGATTTTCAGATAATATGGAGCCTTGACTAAGTGAATTTAAATTATTTGTAGTTAGTTTTAAGTACTCTTGTACTTTAATGCTATTAAATGAAAATTGGGGTGGGTGATGAAGTTAGCAAGTCCCTTTGTTGTGTCTTCTCTGCAGAGTTTATTAGTAACTAGAGGCCCGGTGCACGAATTCGTGCATGGGTGGGGTCCCTCAGCTTGGCTGGCGATCAGGGCCATTTTGCCCAGTCCTGATTGGAGCTGATGGGGGCCGGCAGGCCGGGTAGGGACTGCGGGAGGGATCCAGGGCATGTCCAGCCCTCTTGCCCAGTCCCAATCGGCTGGACCCCAGCAGCAAGCTAGCCTACCGGTTGGAGCATCTGCCCCCTGGTGGTCAGTGCACATCACAGCAACTGGTCCAGCAGTCGACCAAATAGTTGACCGATTGGTCAGACACTTAACATATTACCCTTTTATTATATAGGACTAGAAGCCCAGTGCATGAAATTCATGCACGGTGAGGGGGGTCCCTCAGCCCGGCCTGTACCCTCTCCAAGCAGGGACCCCTGCCTGCCTGATTGCCCCTAACCCCCTGTGCCTGCCAGCCTGATCCCCCTAACTGATCTTCCCTGCTGACCTGATCACCCTACCTGCTCTCCCCTGCCTGCTTGATCCCCATAACTGCTCTTCCCTGCTGGCCTGATCCCCCTAACTGCTCTCCTCTGCCGGCCTGATTGCCCAACTGCTCTCCCCTGCCGGCCTGATGCCCCTAACTGCTTTCTCCTGCCAGCCTGATCCCCTTTACTACTCTCCCCTGCCAGTCTAATCGCCCCTAACTGCCTCTGCTTCAGCCCCAGACACCGTGGCTTTGTCCGGAAGGATGTCTGGAAGGATGTCCGGAAGATGTCCGATCTAATTAGCATATTACTCTTTTATTAGTATAGATTGTTATATAGCATTGTCTAGAGAAATGTACCCAAGGTTTATTAAAGAAGTCTTAGGTTCAACAATAAAGACAAATAAATAAAAAAGACGTCAGGTTAAAAAAGGCTGGAATACTGGAAAAATGAAATAACTAAGAGAAAACATTATATTTAGAGACTATATTATTACTTTTTAGATGTATGATATACTTTTTCTCTGAAAAGCAGTCACTTCTTTAAGTTGAGAGAAGTAAAGGTACTTTGGTGCCAAAATGAAACCTCCTTAAAATAACTTATCCTCTTACTAGTGGCCCGGTGCACGAAATTTGTGCATGGGGGGTTCCCTCAGCCCAGCCTGACCCTCTCCAATCGGGGACCCCTTGGGGGATGTCCGACTGCCAGTCCTAAACCAACAGTCGGACATCCCTCTCGCAATCTGGGACCACTGGCTCCTAACCATTCACCTGCCTGCCTGCCTGCCTGATCACCCATAACTGCCTCTGCCTGCCTGCCTGTCTGATTGCCCCTAACCCCTCTGCCTGCCTGCCTGATCGCCCCTAACTGCCTCTGCCTCCCTGCCTGATCGCCCCCAATAGCCCTACCCTGCCAGCCTGATCTTGCCCCATCTGCCCTCCCCTGCAGGCCTGATCTTGCTTCCAATGGCCCTCCCCTGTCGGCTTGATCTCACCCCCAATGGCCCTCCCCTGCCGGCCTGATCTCGCCCCCAACTGCCCTCCCCTGCTAGCCTGATCTCACCCCCAACTGCCCTCCCCTGCCAGCCTGACCACTCCTCTGCCTCAGCCCCCACCACCATGGCTTTGTCCGGAAGGAAATCAGACGTCTGGAAGATGGCCGGTTGACCTGATCTAATTAGCATATTACCCTTTTATTAGTATAGATAGATTATATAGGATAGGATTGCTTAAATGGGGGTGGGGGAGCCTTTTTCAGCAGGAGGAGATGCTCTTGGCAAACAAAAATACATAATCCCTATATCTGGACTGATAGCCAG
>NW_005355248.1:136829-144896 GCF_000412655.1 Myotis brandtii | reverse complement strand
GGTTCTGATTGGTCGGTTTCTATGCCAGTCAGCATCAAAAGCTCTGCCTCTAAGCAGCCATTGGCTCCTCGCAGTTCCCCCAGATTTTGTTCTGATTGGTCGGTTTCTATGCCAGTGTCAAAAGCTCCGCCTCCTCCTAGACAGCCATTGGCTCCTTGCAGTTCACCAAGATTTGGTTCTGATTGGTCGGTTTCTATGCCAGTCAGCATCTCTGGGCCTATCTCCAGGCCTGATCAGAGAGACGGGGCTGATCAGCAGCCGCTCCAGGCTGCTGGCGATCGGGCTGAACTGCTGACCTCTCAGAGAGAGAGAGAGAGAGGCTCGGCTGCTGGCGAGGCCTGGAGAGAGAAAGAGAGGCAAGGGCCTCTCTCTGGGCCTCGCCAACAGCCTGGGGCGGCTGCTGATCAGCCCTGCCTCTCTCTCTCTCTCTCTCTCTCTCTCTCTCTCAGGTCAGCAGTTCAGCCTGCTCACCAGTCCCCTCCCACCCGAGCCTGCTGCATGCGCAGCCTGGCATTCGGTTGAGCCTTTAGTCGTATTGGACATTACGGACCCTGGCTCTTGATAGATAGATAGATAGATAGATAGATAGATAGATAGATGATAGATTGAAATGGATTTTTTTCTTTCGTTAGCTTTGAGGCAGATAACCATCAGAATTCCTTTTACTCGCATTCACTCGGTTATTCTCTATATAGACAATAAAGCTTTTTACATAAAAAGCTTCTTAGAATTTGTTCCTGACCACCAGGAAAGGGCCAGGGGCTGTGTACATGAAAAAAGGATGTTGAACAGGCCGGTGGGAAATGGTGTCCTCTTTAGTCACCTTGTGCTGTTGCCGGGTGCCTATTCCTGCAATGTGTGGGCCATTTAAGTTGTTGAGAAAGGGCCTAGCATTATGATCCTAAGGTGGCTAACTTTTCACAGGCAAAATACTTGATTCTGAGGTCACATACTGTGCCTCTCACCCAGGAACTGTATTTTGAATTGATTGAAAAGGAAAATTGGTTATAATATAAGTGAATAGGAGATTGAGCACAAATTCACTACCACTACCAGAAACTACCCTTTTGAGTGCCCACATGCATGTTGATTGGTTAAGAACATCATCTTTCATTATGAAAAGAGTAGCACCTATGTTTGTTATTTCACACAAAAATGAACTGTGAATGGTTTTTAAAAATAGCTGTTAGACTCAAACCACAGAAATGGAAAATAAGTCAATTTCTGTCTGAGGTCTTTCTTGAGAAATTGTACTGTAGAATTACTATATATACTATACAGGGTGGGACAAAAGGAGGTTTACAATTGTTCATATGGAAAATAATACAATAATTAATAAATAATGATATAAGAATAAACTGTTTCACATACAACTGTATATATTATATATATACTAGAGGCCTGGTGCATGAAATTTGTGCACAGGTAGGGTCCTTAGGCCTGGCCTGCGATCAGGGCCAATCTTTCCCAGCTGCAGCTGCTGGCCGGGGGGAGAGACCAAGAGGTTGGCCAGCAGGTCCTGATTGGGCGATAGGGGCCTGCAGGTTGGGGGCACCTCCTGTGTTGAGCGTCTTCCCCCTGGTGGTCAGTGCATGTCATAGCTGACTGGTCATTCCACTGTTGAGTTGATTTGCATATTATGCTTTTATATATATAGATAATGTACATATTTTAAACTTAGGTAGGTGCAGCTGTTAAGCTAGACAATATCCCAAAGGTGTTGCTAATACAAAATAAAAATCATCTGAATTTTTTTTTAAAGATAGCTTTCCTTTTCTAGTGAAATCTATTCTTACTAATAACTGCTTTGTCTTTACAGACTGTGAATCTATTTGATGACGTGATGTATGAGTTAACCAGCCAAGCCAGAGAGCTATCAAGCCAAAACTTAGACATCCAGACCACCCTAGGGAATATTTTACAAGTCACTCAAATGTCTTAAAAAAGGAGAGATAGGGAGCTCAGAGTGCGAGAATTTTTATACTGATATTAGTTAACCTTGTGTTCTTT
This sequence comes from Myotis brandtii, assembly GCF_000412655.1. Taxonomy (NCBI): domain Eukaryota; kingdom Metazoa; phylum Chordata; class Mammalia; order Chiroptera; family Vespertilionidae; genus Myotis; species Myotis brandtii. Next base: position 142,886 of record NW_005355248.1, on the reverse strand, counting down.
ATGTGATGGCCTAGTACTGCAATTATGTTTATGGAATTAAATATATGAATACAGAAACATAAATTCTGAATTTTTAATACAATTTTGTGCTGAGTAAACAACTAAACTCTTAAAGAAATAGGAGTAATTGAGAAAGCATGCTCTACCTGTAATTTCAAAGCATATGGGCAGAGTGCTGCCATATTTTTTATGTGTGGATTAGAATTCCAACTTTTATTTTAACCAAATGGCTAGCTGGTTGTTCCAGTAATTGTAGTTCTGATAGACTGAAGTTCTGTGAACAGAGGTACAGAGTGTCCACTTTGTTCACTGCTCTACCCTAGTGCCCAGTCTGACAGTTTTTAGATGCACAAAAAGTATATTCTGAATGAAACGTACGTCCTTATTTCCAGACAATGTGCAGATCATAGGAGCTCTTACAGGATGTGTTCAGCATGTCCATGTCACGCAGGAGTCCATCATTCTAGCAAATATCCAGAGTCTCCCCTCCTCGGTCCTGCATGTAATCAGAAGTTCCTTCCTACATTGTAAGGTGAGTAATGGGTCCGGGTACACTTTCAATGGCCCAGAATCCATGGGCAAAGGAGCTGAGTACAACAGAATTTGTACATAAAATTTTACATTTCAGCCTTTATTATTGGGATAGACTTTGCCATAGAATTAAAAGCACGTATGTAAATACTTCAAAGTAAGTGATTATACGGAGTGATAAAAAGTGGGCTTTTGCCTTTTGTTTGTTTTATCCTGTTTCTTCTCCATAAAGAAAGAAGTGATAGGATTGTGTTGAGTCACAGGAATCCTGAACTAGTTCTGTCCTGATGTTCGGGATGAATTCCTTAATGATTAGGTGTTGTGCAGGGCCATTCACCCCTGCTAGCTCATCTCTGTGTTCCTGAGGCAGCTTTAAAGCACAACAGCTGGCCTGGGGTTGGTGGGTCACAGGCGGTGTTGATGCTGCTATTTGTTGGGTGATGGAACGCGGTTAGTTAGTTAACGCTTCTCTGTGGTGATAGGGTGCCACACTGCCATCTCTCCCTCAGTCCTGTACTTGCAGGGTCGTGGGGGTTAGCTCATTTGATGCGGGCTTGTCTCTCTTGAAGTACACTGTGTTTAATGGGTGTTCCCTGCACATTTATTTAATGGATGCAGATGTGAGTCAGTGAAAAGCATTAATGATGCTCTCTGATAGCATGAGTGAAAGTGAATTTGGCTTCTGAGCTTTTTATGATGTGCCTTTTCTCTCATTTTTATTTATTTGAGCAGAATAGCGACTCTGTCTCTTCTGGGCGCTTACCCCTCGTTCAGACCTTCTCCAGGCTCTTTCCAAGGAGGCCTGCTCTCTCCAGCAGCGGCTGGGAACCGCTGCGGATGGTCTGCATGGCCTGGAGCTATGAGAACGATGGCATTTTAAACTGGTCACTGGTGAGTGAAGAAACTGACGACTTAATCTATGCTGTGCACTGACTCTGCACTGTATATCAGTTCAATTCTTAAACCCACCGTTGTTTCTAATGATTCATGGAATCTTTTCTTTAATGTGTTTTTATTGATTTCAGAGAGGAAAGGAGAGGGAGGGAGAGATAGAAACATCAATGATGAGAGATTGATGTGAGAGAGACACATCGATTGGTTGCCTCCTGCACCAACCCCAACCAGGGTCAGGGAACTGAATGGAACCCGAGACCCTTCAGTCCACAGACTGATGCTCCATCCACTGAGTCAAACCAGCCAGGGCATGATTCATGGTATCTTATATGTAAAAAAATCTACCAGAGAGAAACATAAATCAGTTGCCTCCCATTTGTGCTCAACCTGGAATCAAACCTGCAACCTGGATATGTGCCCTGACTGGGAATTAAACCCACCGCCTTCCATGACTGAGCCACGCTGGCCAGGGCCCAGGTAAATTTTTAATCTCCAAACCTGCAACCTGGATATGTGCCCTGACCGGGAATTAAACCCACCACTTCCATGACTGAGCCACGCTAGCCAGGGCCCAGGTAAATTTTTAATCTTAAATTTTAGAATTTAACATTGGCCTTAACATTAGATTTGTATATTCAGTTAATGTTCACAGTAGGTAATTTTCCCACAATGATTAACAAAGAAAGGTATGCAGCTTTATACCTTCTGAAGTAGTTCAGATTCGGAGACAGTGGCTTTCAGTTTCTAAACTGAAATGTATGTTACATATGAAATGTAGTTTGCATTCCTCCTCAGAGCACATATGATTACATGTGTATGTGTATGTTAGTCAATGCGTATATGTGCACCACATTTATTAATTATATATGAAATAAAACCCATGTACATGTGATATACTTTGTTATATTTGTTTGATTTTTAAAGGATTGACTTTACTCACTAATAGGTTATGACCCAGTTTGGAAAGCAATCAGGGCAAAGATTGCATTCATCACGCAGTGAGAAGAGAATAAATTGTTTCTGTGAAGCGTATTAGGTACCTTTTACTCTGTAGCAAACCATGCCAAAATCTATTGGATTAAAGCAACCCCTGTTTTATTTATTCTGCGAGTCAGCAGTTTAGGCTGGGCTCAGCCGGGACAGCCATCTCTGTTCCACGTGGCAGGAAGGGCTCACTCGTGTGTGTGGTCAGTGAGCCCTCTCACATCTGGCTGTCGGAAGAGCCAGAAGTACTGAGCCAGCTGCGTGTAGCGTATCATCCAGCAGGCTAGCTGGGCCCTGTCACCTGGCAGGGCCTCAAGGTTTCTAAGAGCAGCAAGAGAGGGCAAGCCCCAATACGCAAGCACTTTTCAAGTCTCTGCTTGCCGTACATTTGTTATGGTCCAGTTGGCCAAAGCAAATCATATGGCTCAGCCCAGAGTCTTTGTGGAAGGGCACTGCCCAGGAGTGTGGACACGGAGAGGGAAGTTACTGTGGCATTTCTGTAAATAATCTGCCACAGACAGGGTAGAAGCCTTACATGAGAACTGTGCAAATTAGTTCTACTTCTTCCTTGTTAGGGTTTCTTTCCTTAGGTTCATTTTGTTATTTTAAAGTAGAAATATGTACATATAGAATATTTCGGTTACAATGGGCTACAACTAGATTCACATTGAGATGTTTCTCTTGTCTCTCCCCCTCCTTTCCACTCTCTCTAAACATCAATGGAAAAATATCCTCAAGCGAGGATTAACAACAACAACAACAAAAATTGCTCAGTAGGTATTTTTAAATTTAGGTGATTCTCATGACTTTTGAATGTTTTGAGTGTTCTATTATCTTTCTTTGTAGTTATTCATTCATTGTTGAATATCTGCTCTGCTATTTCCAGTAGGGATCATGCATTTCATGCCAATATTTAGACATTTATAGTTAAGTTTTTCTTTGTTTTTACTTTTTGTAATTTTCCATATCTCAAATCTTAACTATTCTTATTAGATGGCATTTAAAACATCTCCTGTAGGTGTATACAATGTTCGCTCCCTGCTGTCTGATAATCCAGATAATCCTGCATGTAGCTCCCAGGCCAAGTTGGCCTTCACCCTGCTGCCTCTAAAATTAAAGTAAAAAGTTCTCCCTAGTTGGCCTGCTGCTACTTTTGTTTAACAGACGATTAAGTACCCCATTTCCAGGTGAATATAATCACTTCATTACAAGCTGGAGTTGTTCTACTTGAATTCCATTGTCAAGTAACTTCACCTGGAGCGTTATGAAGGGTTACTAGGGAGAGTGCCCACAGTGTTCATCCGTTTAGGCGCAGGAGGAGATAAGCTGAGACGTAAAAGTTGTTAGAACCCCCGATGTACCCACACGCACAAAACAGTAAAGGTCATGTAGTGCCTCCAGGTCTTAGTGCTTTTGCCAACAAGCAGCAGAGCAGTGGTCAGAAGTGTCAACTCTGAGCCATACTGCATTGTGTTAGGATCTATTCTGAATAACTTACTCCTCCTGGACCCTGGGGCAGTTTGGCTAACTCCTCTGAACCTTAGTTTGCTGCTCTGAAGACCCGAGTAGTTAACAGTGACACTTTTTTGGTGGGTGTAGTAGTGAGAGAGGAGTTTATTGGGGTGGAATGCTTGGAGTGTGCATGGCAGGCACATAATAAGTGCTCAGCCAATTAGCTTATCACCATCATCACTATCGTCACCACCACCATCAACAAACCTCTCCCACTCTTACCCCTTCCATTCACTTTCTACCCAGCATTCAGGATGATCCTTTAAAAGCATCATCAGACCATGTCACTCAACTGCTTAAAATCCACCCCATTCTACTAAGAGTAACCACCTCCTCCTCTCTGGGCTCTGCCTTCTTCACCACCTGTCTCTGCTGCTCTCTCCTGCTCTGAGTTCCTCACAGGTACTGAACGCTCCTGTCCTGGAGCCTGGTCACGGCTTCTCCCTCTGCCGGATGCTCCTCCCAGTCCTCTGCACTGCTAGCCCCTGCTTGTCTCTCAGTTCTCAGCGTGGGTGCTACATGGTAGCATTCTTGGATTTCCTCACCCCAAGGCTCAGTTAGATTAGATCTTCTGTGGTAGCCCACTGGCCTTTTCCATTTTCGCATTGATCACAGCCATGGTAATTAATTAGTACTTAATGTTCTCATTCGGGCGCTGGCCACACGCTCCATGCAGACTGTGTCTTCATGGCTGTGTCTCCATTTACCTCTCTATCCCCAGAGCCTGGCAGAGCAACTGATGCATAGTAAGACTTCAGTTAATATTTTACGTGGAGAAATAAAAGAATAGTGACTTACACTGATATAATGGCTTCATAGGTACAGTGGGCACATCTTCATTACGTCCTGCCTCATTTGTGTGCACTGTGATTTTTTATCTGTTCCTCCATCTATTTTTATGGTCCTAAGTTACGTGATGTGTTGTTGTGGTGACTGCTCTTTTCTTCCTTCATTTAGGCAGAGCCTTACGCACCAGTCGGTTATGAAGCATCAGCGGGAGCACAGAGATGGCATCACCAGCTGTGGGAGTCCGTTCTGTGCTCCCTCCAGGCTTGTTTGCAGCTAGCAGAGCAGATGGCCCAGTCGGGCACAGGTCCTCAGGGGCATAGGGACGGGTACTCACACAGCATTTACCCGTAAACGGGGGCTCTTACTTCCTTGGGCAGTTACTGAATTGCATTTGATTCTATGGATCACTTCACTTCGAAGGGTTTTAATTTGTTTCATTTGCGTGTGTGTGTGTGTGTGTGTGTGTGTGTGTGTGTTTCAGTCTGTGAAATGGAATTTTAGCCCATAAATACTTTCACCCAGGACACTGCATTAGACTCCTGTCTGCTCTCATTCTCTCCAGGGCCCACCTGTCCCTCCCTTTACATACTAGCTGGTGGGTCAAGGCATTCTCCTCACCACCTTTCATTCTTTTCTATCCTAAAACAAAAGTCTAATTTTTTAGTCCTGTATTGATTTAAGATTATCTTGATAGAGCCACACCCAACCTTTTCTTCACTAATCCGGTGACAACTCTCTCGTGGGCACGTGCGTGTGTGTGTGTGTGTGTGTGTGTGTTTGTGGGGAAAGAGAGAGCGAGGGAGAGAGTCTTCTAAAATTGATATGTACTTGCATTTATTTTTATTTCAAAAAGTTATAGTGTTGAGGATGTCTGGCATGGGAGGACCAAGATGGCGGCATAGGTAAACACCGCAGACTGCTGCCGCAAACAACCACTTCAAAAATACAACTAAAAGACGGAACGGACATCACCCAGAACCACAGGAAGGCTGGCTGAGGAGAGACTCTTCAACTAGAAGGAAAAATAACAGCACACCGAGGCTCAGAGGAGGCGCAGTGTGGAAAAAACTCAGGTGCGGAGGTGCGCGCGCAAAGCGGGCTGGTGGCTGAGAGCGCGGTTGTCGTTTTCGGTCAGGGGGGAGTCTCAGACTCTGAGCTCCAGATACGGGCGAATCGCTGGGGACTCGGACCCAAACGGGAGAAGCGGGAGTGTCTGGCATCAGTTGGAAGGCAGCTTTCCCTCCGAGGTTTGCAGCGGTTCCGGGGGTTCTGAGAAGCAGAGCCTCTGGGAACGGGACTGAGAGGGGCCATAACCGCTCCCTCCGCCCGCCCTGCCCTGTTGAGCCC
>NW_005355248.1:115609-135391 GCF_000412655.1 Myotis brandtii | reverse complement strand
TGTGTGTGTGTGTGTGTGTGTGTGTGTTTGTGGGGAAAGAGAGAGCGAGGGAGAGAGTCTTCTAAAATTGATATGTACTTGCATTTATTTTTATTTCAAAAAGTTATAGTGTTGAGTTGGCATCCCATTTATGACCTTTTGTATTCTAAGTTTATCTCTAATATGCTTATTGGTAATTGTAGTTCCCTTTCCTATGACAATGTTATACCTGGTGCCCTTTGTCCTCAGGCTAGCCCTTTAAATTTTAACTCATAATGCCCTAAATTAAAGGATTCGTACTTAGGACCTGACAGTTGTCTAGTTCAGTGGGAAAGTGGATTAAATATTTCTCCCTAAAGGAACAGGAACACTCCTCCAGCTGTGGACTCAAGCCGTCAGAGGGGACTCTTTGTGCCGGCTCTTCCTGCCGTGCACCCGTGGGGCAGGCGGTGTGGAACCTCCTCCAGTCCCTAAACACTGGTGGCAACTGCTGGGCGGGGTGACCTGGGAGGACAGATGCTAGCGGAGGCTGGGAGTTGGAGAGGAGTTGCCAGGAGGTGAGGAGCAGCTCAGGGGGGGACCGGCCTTTTCCCTCTTGCTTCTCTTCTCTTATCTGTCCTCCCCTTACATCCCTGTTTCTCTTCCCTTTTATTTTTCTCATCCCCACTTCCTTCACGTACACTCTCTGGCTTCCCCTGACCTTGCTGAAGGGAGAGGCATTTGGTTGGGCCTCCCGTGTCATGCAGGAAGGTTCACTCTCCACCTCTGTTGTGTACATCTGTATCCTCAGCCCCAGACTCCCCCCTCCCCGCTTCTTCCAGTTCCTTCTTGCTCATCCTGACACCACAGCACCAGCTAGGTAGTGCTTGGAGAGTAAGATTAGACAGAGGCTCCTGGACCGGAGCGAGATGTGAAAAGCCCACGCAACAGGACAGTCTGTAGTGGAAGAAAAGAAGTTCAGAGGGTGCCTGCCTGGGTGGCTCTTTGTACTAAAGTGTACAAGTTCAGCTCATATCAGCTGTTTGCAGGTGAATATCAGAATTTAAATGGTAAATCCTCCTAACTCCCAAGCATAGATTCATGTTCCTCCTTATCTGGGAACAGTGGGGACCGACATTGACCTTGCCTGAAATGGAGCTTTGCCATGGTCTGTAGTTTCTGCTCCTTTACTCTATATTCTGATCAGCAGCGCCATCTCCTGTTCACTATTGACATTTATTGAGGAATCAAACTATTCAAGTTTTCCAAGTAGTGTTTTCACCTTCTTTTTAAAAATGTCTAAATAAAACCACTGGATTTAATTAGCTGTGTGCTATTAATGGAGGGATTATGGATATATCAGTCCCTCTATTTGTTTCCCAGGCTACAATAGCAAATTACCACAAACTAGGAGGCTTAATAAAATGGCACTTATTCTCTCTCAGTTCTAGTCTGAAACGTGTCAGCCAGGCCTTGTTCTCCCAAAGACTGTGGGCAGAGTGTGCTTTGTGCCCGTTGCTTTGCTTCTGGACTGGCTGGCATTCTGTGTGACCCTCGTCTCTGCCTCCACCGTCACACGGTGGTCTCCCTGTGTCTTCACATCTTCGTGTGGGACCCAGTCGGTTGGATGAAGGGCACACCCTACTCCCGTAAGGCCTCATCTTACCTAATTACATCTGCAATGACCTTATTTCCAAATAAAGTCACATTCTGAGGTATTAAGGATTAGGACTTGGGGAATGTGTTCAATCCATAGAGCCACTAAAATTGACAAGATATTCATTCTCTGTTAAGTCTTGAAAGTGCTTTTAAAATGAATGTTGTGTTAGACTTTTTAGCACATAGTATTTTTTTTTCTTATTCTCTTTTGTTCCCCCTCCTCTCTAACATATAGTCTTTTATCCACCAATGATTTAGTTTTTCTGTAAAGACAGGGAAATGTATTTGTAAGGCTCTTTGATACAAATTTAATTTCTACTGTAATTCCTGCTTTTATTTATAAAACATTACTTGTAGAAATTTGTATTCCGAAAAGAGGTATACTTTATATTTATTGCCTACACGTAGATTTATTGCCTGCTACATTTAGTTTTTAGTCAGTGTTTTTCATATTTTATTTAAAGAAAGGAAGCATGGGTGTTTGGTGTTTTGAAACGTTGGATAATAATCTTCCTTGCTTATGTCCCAGCCCCTTCTTTGTTGGCATTGGGATGCAAACTTTCTGTTCTAAACAGTTCGGTAAATAAAGATGGGATAGGCTGGTGTTATATACTTGATTTTTTAAAATATCAAAATAAAAGCTCTAGGTTTAATTAGTATGCTATTCAGTAATGAAGTAAAACTAGTCTTCAACCAAATCTTGTATAATTTCCCTTGAATGAGAAAGGAAAATTTAAGGTAGGCAAGCATAAGTTGTATGTCACCATTTATTCATTGAACTAGAGGCCCAGTGCACAAAATCGTGCATGGGAGCAGTCCCCAGGCCTGACTGGCGATCAAAGCACGAGCATCTGGCGTGGAAGGGGCCCAGTTGACCTCTGGGCCCTGGGCAGCACCTGGGCTCCTGGACCCCTGCGTGCCCCCCTCTGCCTGAGTCATGGCACCTGAGTCACCATGTGGAAATGCAGTGAGCATGGCCGGACGCTGCGGGCCAGGGTGCAGCATGGGCCTCTGGGCCGCCCAGCAGTGCTGCACGGAAGCCGGGTGGGCAGCGTGCTCTCTCCCTGCCAGCCTCACAAACCAGCTCCTGCACAAATCCACAGGGAGCCTGACCGGCCCCTGTGGTCCCAGCACCTGCAGCCTGGCTCACCCGCGGTCCTGTTCTCGTCAGGGCCGACAGTGCCCCTACTGCCGCCTGCTGCCAGCACCGCATCGCCAATGCCTGCCATGTTCCACACCACCCCCTGGTGGCAGCGCACATCAGAGTGAGCGGTCGAACTCCCAGTCGAACAATTTGCATATTAGGCTTTTATTATATAGGATGAGTATTTCCAGAGTGCTTGTTCTGTGCCAGAAACTGTACTGGGTGCTAAGTTAGTCACATTTTCTGCCTTCAACAAGTTACAGTCTAGCTCAGTGGTTCTCAGCCTTCTGGCCCTTTAAATACAGTTCCTCATGTTGTGACCCAACCATAAAATTATTTTCATTGCTACTTCATAACTGTAATGTTGCTACTGTTATGAATTGTAATGTAAATATCTGATATGCAGGATGGTCTTAGGGACCCCTGTGAAAGGGTCTTTCGACCGCCAAAGGGGTCACGACCCACAGGTTGAGAACCGCTGGTCTAGCTCAAAAGACAAATGAGCAGGTAATTACAGAATGGTGTGATCTGTGGAGACCTGGGGGTTGGCTCATGGGGGTAAAGGTGGGAACCCAATCATGAAGTCAGGGAGGTTTCTTATGTTATGATATCTAAGCTGAATAAAATTTCTCATTGAGTATATTAGGTCAGTGTAAGTTCATCTTTAATCCATGTTTATGAACTTCCACAGCACTGTAAGTGTTCAGGTTCATAATTATCAAAGAAAGGTGAATACCATGTCACCTATTTCTGGTGAGGAAAATTGACTGTTTTCAGATATTGTTAATAAAAGTCAAAGTCAAGGGTCATGTCTAATTAATGGATTATTCAATTCCATTTTGATAGATTTAATTAAGGTTTTGCTATATTGTTGGAAAGAAATTGAGCATAGTAACGTGGAGTTTAATTTTTTCAAGTGTCTCTGTCATAATTTGGTGTTTTTTTGTAATATGCCTAACAGTTCAGAGTAGAATTAAGCTTTCTTGGAAAATGTTTTCACTCTGTTTATTAAGACACCTTTTTGGAAAATATTGTCTCATTTTCAAGTTAAGCTAATTTCATGTTCTTTTCTTATTATGCTTTTTAATTCTATTTTTGAAATAGGATAATGCTGACTACAGATTATTTCAGAAAACAGTCAAATTGTATTGTTTCCTTGCCAACTATCTTCTGTACTATACTAAGGTAAGGCTTATTTTTTAAGTTATTCTGTCAAAAGTATATTTCTAATTCTATTTTTGAAACAGGATAATGCTGACTACAGATTACTTCAGAAAACAGTCAAATTGTATTGCTTCCTTGCCAACTATCTCCTGTACTATACTAAGGTAAGGCTTATTTTTTAAGTTATTTTGTCAAAAGTATATTTTTAGGGTTGTATTTTTTTTTGGTTTAGTATTGTTAATTGTTAATATTGAGCATCTGTGATATTATTTAAGTGGCTACCACCATTGTTATTTGTTCAATTATCTGTAAATTATTTAATACTAGAGGCCTGGTGCATGGATTCATGCACCAGTGGTGTCCCTCAGCCTGGCCTGTGCCCTCTCGCAATCCAGGACCCCTCAGGCGATGTCGCAATTCTTGCAGGCCAGGCCGAGAGACCCCCGCCTCCCGGTGCATGAATACTTATATAGGTAAGTATACGTAAAATTATTCCTCTTAGCTCAAAGTAATTGTGAGAAGATAATTCAACTTGTTTTAAAATACTGTTTATAAATTATTTTTACCATATTTCTAAACTAGAGGCCCAGTGCACAAAATTCATGCACTGGAGGAGGGTGTACCTCAGCCCAGCCTGCACCCTCTTCAATCTGGGACCACTCAGGGGATGTTGGTCTTCCAGTTTAAGCCCGATCCCTGTGGGATCGGGCCTAAACCAGCAGTTGGACATCCTTCTCACAATCCGGGACTGCTGGCTCCCAACTGCTCGCCTGCCTGCCTGCCTGCCTGATTGCCCCTAACCACTCCCCTGCCAGCCTGATTGACGCCAAACTGCTCCCCTGATGGCCCAGTCGCCCCCAACTGCCCTCCCCTGCAGGCCTGGTTGCCCCTAACTGCCCTTGCCTGCTGGCCTGGTTGCCCTCAACAGCCCTCCCCTGCCGCCCATCTTGTGACCCCATGGGTGGGGTCATCTTTGACCACATGGGGGTGGCCGTCTTGTGCGAGGGCTTGATGGTCAATTTGCATATTACCTCTTTATTATATAGGATTAGGGTTTTAAGATTTAAATGTTCAAAACGTCAACACTATAATCATTTTAAGAAGACCTGCGTATTTGGGAGTCACCAGGGGAGCAGTGATCGTTGAAGATATGGGCACAGAATAGATTAGTTGTCTAGGCAGTCATTTATTTGGAGAGATGAGCAGAGTGCTTATAGCAGCCAGTGAAAGAAACAGCATTAGTAATAGATGTTAGAGACTGAAAAACCTGCTGTCGCCCTGCCAGTGTGGCTCAGTTGGTTGGGCATCATCCTGTGCCGGCTCAATCCCCAGTAGGGGGCATGTAGGAAGCAGCCAATTGATGTTTCTATCTCTCTCCCGCTCCCTCTCTGAAATCAATTAAAAAAATATTTTTTTAAAGAAAGGAATAAAGAACTACAAAAACAATCAGAAAAAAATTAATAAAATGGCAGTAACTATGAAAGTATCAGTAATTACCATCCAGTCCCAGACACTGTTATTTTCTTGCCTGGGGTTTTAGAAAGGAGCATCCAGCCACTGTCTCTGCTTCTGTTCTCATCTCACTCTCGTCGGTTCTCCATACAGTAGCCAGAGTGAGTGACAAAACATCACTTAGGTCATGTGACTTCTGTGCAAACCTCAAATGACTCAATATTCAAATAGAATCGTAGAGTTTGCTGTCCACCATACCTTGTTTTTTCTCCACAGCACTGACTGTCATCTGCTGTGCTAGGAATTGACTTGCTCCCTTGCTGGTTAACTGCCTCCCTTCATTAGAATGGACTCTGTAAAGACAGTGATTTATTTTGTTTACTGCTATATCCTGCAACAGCACATGGCATGGACACATCAGCATTTAGTAAACATTTGTCAAATAAATACATTAAAAGTGCATCATTTGATTGAAATGCAAACACTTTGATGCAATGTAGCTGTAGTTCAAGTCTGTGGAGTTTCATTACCTTTTATTTACCTTACTTATACTTTAATCCTCACAGCCACAGATCAGTGTCACAAGTGAGGAAACAGAGGCTCAGGGAAGTCAGATGAATGAACCAAAGTCACGTAATTAATAACTGATAACTGAGATACGGGTGCTTTTTCCATTACACTACAGAGGTCCCAGTGTTTATCTTCATTGCATCCTTTTATTTTATTTTAAATCCTCACTGAGGATATGCTTATTGATTTGAGAAAGGGACAGACAGACATTGATGTGAGAGAACATTGATTAACTTGCCTTCCATACATGCTCCACCAGGAATCAAACCCACAGCCTAGGTATGTGCCCTGACTGTGAATCCAACCTGTAACCTTTCAGTATTTGGGATGACACTCCAACCCACGGAGCCCCCTGGCCAGGACTTGAGTGCACCCTTTTAAATGTTCTCATCCTCTGCAGGACAGGGGCTCCGGGGCCATCAGGTGTGCCCAGTTAAAATAACGGGGCAGAAAATGCTGAGTGCCCCTCTGATTTCACACAGGTTTGGGTGGAAGTTCAGTTTCAACACCGTTACTGGGACAGTTTCCACGCAAAAGTCTGTGCATCCCCCCTGAGTGTCAGCACCATCTCAGTTATTGCAAAGCTTTTGCTCCTGAGGAAGTGGGCACTAATTAATTCATAGTAAATTCAGCATCCTGTCTGTTTTAAAACAATTTTTAATAGGACTGATGACACCAGAATTTATGAGAAATATCGTCTTACATGATTTTACTAGTTATTTAAGATTCATATTTTTTAAAGACATCATTGTCAAAATGATATTGAAATGCACCAAAACAATACATATCGTGCATGGCATGGATGCATGCCTATATACTCTCACTGCTGGAAGAACATCACTTTGCAGCGCTTGCCTCTTCCTGGAATAGAAGGAAGCTGCTAATAAGTGTTTCCCTCCCTTTCTAGCAGGTTCCTCCCAGCGGGCGCTTTTCTAGTTGCCCTGGATCCACTCCTCACTCAGCTTCTCACCTTCCAGCCTTTCACGCACCTGGTTTGGACAGTAAATTAGGTAGGTGAGCTTTAAATCAGAGTTCATGTTGAAATGTCTCTTATTAACTATGACATGTTAGAGACAGGGTTATCTTCCCTTATGTAGTCATCTTTTTTTAAGTTTCAAATTCTCTATTTAAAATTTCTTATACTTTTTTCTTCTTGGAATGTATTTCTCATTTTAAAAAATTACACCTCTGATTTCTTTACATATCACATCAAGTTTCTGCTGAAAAGACATAGAATATGTTTTTATCAGCTTGTCGTAATGTGAGGAATGTGTTTTTATTGCCAGTAAGAGCTGCCATGTGACTGCAGTTTCTGCAGTGTCTCCTGCTGGTTGTTGTCGTGGATAAGCTGCCCTCTCAGCCACAGATGCACAGACCCTGTGTGCACAGACCCTGTGTGCACAGACCCGGTGGTGCACAGACCCTGTGTGCACAGACACGGTGGTGCACAGACCCTGTGTGCACAGACACGGTGGTGCACAGACCCTGTGTGCACAGACACGGTGGTGCACAGACCCTGTGTGCACAGACACGGTGGTGCACAGACCCTGTGTGCACAGACACGGTGGTGCACAGACCCTGTGTGCACAGACACGGTGGTGCACAGACCCTGTGTGCACAGACACGGTGGTGCACAGACCCTGTGTGCACAGACACGGTGGTGCACAGACCCTGTGTGCACAGACACGGTGGTGCACAGACCCTGTGTGCACAGACACGGTGGTGCACAGACCCTGTGTGCACAGACACGGTGGTGCACAGACCCTGTGTGCACAGTGGTGCCAGACACGGTGGTGCACAGACCCTGTGTGCACAGACATGGTGGTGCACAGACCCGGTGGTACACAGACCCTGTGGTGCACAGACCCTGTTTGCACAGACATGGTGGTGCACAGACCATGTGTGCACAGACCCTGTGTGCACAGACCCTGTGTGCACAGACATAGTAGTGCACAGACCCAGTGGTGCACAGACCCTGTGTGCACAGACCCAGTGTGCACAGACATGGTGGTGCACAGACCCAGTGGTGCACAGACCCGGTGTGCACAGACTTTGTGTGCACAGACCCTGTGTGCACAGAACAGGTGTGCACAGACCTGGTGGTGCACAGACCCGGTGTGCACAGACTTTGTGTGCACAGACCCTGTGTGCACAGACCCGGTGGTACACAGACCCGGTGGTGCACCGACCCGGTGTGCACAGACCCAGTGGTGCACAGACCCTGTGTGCACAGACCCTGTGTGCACAGACTTTGTGTGTACAGACCCTGTGTGCACAGACCCGGTGGTGCACAGACCCTGTGTGCACAGACTTTGTGTGCACAGACCCTGTGTGCACAGACCCGGTGGTACACAGACCCAGTGGTACACAGAGCCGGGTGTGCACAGACCTGGTGGTACACAGAGCCGGTCTTATGACTTTGTCCAAGTAGCAGATCTGCTGTTTCTATCCAGTCATATTGTAATGGGTTAGAAAGCCCCATTGTTTAGAAAGATCTTGAAATTACATTTTTTGTTGTGTCAGATATTCTAGTTAATTACTATAGACCTCATGTATATTTTGCTACTTTATAAAAATATGTACATATAATCTATAAATTTATAGATGCTAAAACTATTTTAATCTTATTCAGTGTTTTATTTTTTAATGTATTTTTGTTGATTTCAGAGAGGAAAGGAGAGGGAGAGAGAGATAGAAACATCAATGATGAGAGAGAATCATTGATGGGCTGCCTCTGCACACCCCCTACTGGAGATCGAGCCCGCAACCCTGGCATGTGCCCTTGACCGGAACTGAACCCAGGACCCTTCAGTCCGCAGGTCGATGCTCTATCCACTGAGCCAAACCAGCCAGGGCATCTTATTCAGTGTTTTAGAAGGTACTGCTTAATAGTATCATAAACATCTAGTGTAATGGGGTAAATGTTCTTAGTAACATGTATATGAGCTCTGATGAGTAGAATGGTTGGCACTGTGCCTTCCCTGTGGGAAGTTGCACTTGTATCCATCCTCCTTCCCTGGACTATTGCTGTGCTCTGGTTTTTCACCCTTTTAGCCGGTGGTGCACAGACCACTACCCAGTCAGTCCCCTAAAGCCCAGCTCTGAGCTCGTTCTCCTGCTCAGAACTAATGCTGGTGTCGTGTAGACGCCTCAGCTCTGTCCATTCTGTCACCAGCTTCTCTTTCTCCTCATCCTTTCACTCGTTTTCTACAGGCGTCCCTGGCTTCCACCAGACCTGTTGTTCATGTTTGCCTTGTACTCATGCTCTTGCTGTCCTTACCTGTTTATATCGTGTCTATTTTAATTTGCTATTTACACCCCCTATAAAGTTTTCCTAAACTATTTCAGGCGTAGAATGACCTCTCCCTGCTCTGTTCTAGTTTATGTATGCTCTCTAGCTATTTAAACATCGTGTCTTGATGAATTTCATCTTCGACTTTGAATAGTTTAGTTCTATGATAAACACTTGGTAAATGATACAAAATGTACAGGCAAATCTTATCCTTTAAGGACTTTCTCTAACAGTGACTGTATTTTATTTTTATGTGTACATGTTCACATATTGGAAATGTATACCTCCTAAGACATTTTCCTTTGCTAAGCAACCCATGATGTGTTTTATTATTATTATTATTATTATTATTATTATTATATCTGCTGATTGTTAAACATTAATAATGTTGGGTTCCATATTCTCAATTTCCCTGCAGGGTACATCTGCTCAAAGCCATTTCTACAGTGTTGAGCAGTGTTCTGGGACCTCTCTACCTGCTCACTTACAGGGAGGAAAGGGGAAAGGGCAAGCCGGGTTCCGTGCCTTGTACCAGCACGTCTGTGTTCATCTGTGCACAGCCATCGCTTCCTTCCATCCCTCACTGTTTCCGGAGCTGGTGAGTTTGTTACTTGTCGGGCTAAGCTGAGGTTACTCTTTTGCTTTTTTTGTTTCATTGAAATTTATATACAGAAAAAAGTTAATGTATGTTCTTTTTGACCATCCTGCTCTCAGCTCACACATTTTATCCTTTAACCCAGTTGTGTCCTGGGAAATGTAACCCTAGAGTCCCCTAGTACTCAGATGTAGTGTTGAGCTGAAGGACTTGAGGAAACATTGTGGGTGGGAAGGTATGGAAAGAGTGTGAGGAGAGGGAAAATGTGTGGATTTTCCCTGCCTCCGTTTCACCAGCAAAAGAAGTATTGTACACAGCACCAAGTCTCCTGTAGATCTTTGGTATAATATAGATATTTTTAAGGGGCATTGGATTAGAAAATATGTTGAGGATATTCTAGGGAAAACTTCTTAGAACTTATATAACTATCAGTATCATGTAAGATATCATGCAGGGGGTAGTATCAGCCATATTAAATGCTGTATTTGGGTAGTTGAAGGAACAAAAGTATAGGCTTATATGGTACATACGTTGTTGTAATGATTTCAGCTACTCAGAATTCTGGTGGATCCCAGTGATTGAGTTACCACAATTAAAACCGGTTTTGAATCCCCAAAGCCCAGTGCAACGCTCGATATGGTAGGTGCTGAAGAAATGTCAGGGGACTGGTGGCAGCATGGGCTCCTTCAGATTCTAGGAAATAAGCCTGTCCCTCGAGGGTCTGTCACGGTTTGTCATGGCAGTGTTTTGGTTCATGTGAGAGGTGAACATGAATGGTAACTTATGAACTGTTTCTCACCAGGACCCGCTCTGCTGAGGCGGTGCTGAGCGCTGACATGACCGCCTCCTTGTTGGCTCGGCACAGCATACCGTTGGTAAGAGTTTTTAAACTATACAGTGTCAGAATTTGGGTTGAAATGATTATGTTCTTTGCTTTTCTGGGCTCTGCTTAATAGATTTCTAACAGGCATGTGAGTTGAGAAGAAATAAAAACCAAAAATAACTCAGGCAGTTGTTCTTCAAATATAGAGAGTGAGCCCTTTATGACAGTGAGGGTGGGGGGAGGCAGAAGGGAGGGCACTCACTGTTTCCCTCTGATCTTCACCCAGGACCTCTGCGGCCAGTGCTCTGCGGAGGCGGCCAATGCCCTCGCAGCCTGCCCCAGGGACCGCAGTGCTAGCCAGTGGCCATGAAGAGTTCCCTGGCACCACTGGACTTTCAGTCAGTGAGCCGAGTAGCAGTGGAAATGAATGGCAATGGGGATGGTTAAATGGTCACTGCTTTGAGATACATCAGTGGTAGGAGTGTGCAAATTAAGATTTCTCCTGCGACACCAAGAAACTGGGAAAGTTATTTAATCACATCCCTAAGTAATTAGAAGCTCCATGCCTTCATTAAGAACCCAAAATAATGCCTGCACCATGTGCAGGTAAACGACAGCAGGGACACGCAAAAGTTGTTTCCTAGTTCAGACTGAGAAAAATGTCATTTTTATTGGTTGAAGAGAAAAAATCCCTATAATAATTTTGTGATAATGTTCTCATTAGGAGCTGTGAGGGAACTCAAGAAGCCCAGAGCTCTCATAAAGTGTCCTGTTATTTCCATATCCTCCTCAAAACCGTTTTATCATAAAACTAACATAATGCTCATCCCTTTTATCTGGGGATTCTCAGCGACATCAAACACATTCAGATGAGCCTCGTGCCAAAAATATTGGATGTCCAGAAATCTACGCAGCTTGCATTTGATAAGTTTTATTCAAAGAAACTACATCTAAGTTACTTTTGAGGTTGGTTTGTAAAGCAGTGCAGAGGTATAGGAGAATAAGTTCATCTTCTAGCCATTCTTCAATGGGAGGTAATTGTCCACTCAACCACTGGTGATGGTCTCTTGTTCCATCTCTGCTGGGATGAGCCTCTGATACAGATGCTGCATTCTATACAACCTTGACAAAGTCTTCCATTTGAGTGGAAATAGAAAGGTGACTCATTCCCCTTCCAAATATGTTCTGAGCTCCTGTTAGGCACAAGCCCTTGGATAAGTACTGAAGGGGATACAGCGTTGAATCACTTGCAAAGCCTGACTTCATGAGTTTATGCACTGATAGAAAAGATAAAGCAAGTTTCTCAACACTGATAATACAAGATGGAGAGAGGGGGTACTTGTAAATGCCTAAAAGACTTCTGGAAGACTATAGAAGACACTGTTAAAGTTGCCTGGGAAAAGTGGTTGGGGTCCAGGAGAGAGAGATTATATCATCCAATGACAGCAGAATACTAGGCCACAAGCACACCTTAACAAATTTGAAAGAATAGAAATAAACAATGTCTACTCTTAGATCAAAATGAAATTAACTAGAAAGCAGTAACAAAAGATAACTGGAAAATCCCAAACAATGTGAAGATTAAACAACACACTTTTAAATAATACATGGAATAAGGAATCACAAGAGAAATTTTTAAATATTTTGAATTAAATGAAAATGAAAACCAATTTATCAAAATTTGTGGAATATAATGAAAATAGCTACTTGAGGGAAATTTATACCATTGAATGCCTATGTTAGAAAAGAAGAAAGATCTAAAAGCAATAATCTAAGTTTCCACCTTAGGAAACAAGAGAAAGAAGAGAATAGTAAATCCAAAGTACAAAGAAGAGAAATAACAGCCAATTACAGCAGAAATCAGTGAAATTGAAAATAGGAAATCAGTAGAAAAAAATCGACAAAACCAAACTCTGGTTCTTTGAAAGATTAATAAAATCAATAATTCTCTGAAATCTTGCCATTTGTGACAGCGTGGATGGACCTAGAGGGTATTATGCTAAGTGAAATAAGCTAAATAGAGAAAGACAAATACCATATAAAACTATTTATATGTGTAATCTAAAGCAGCAGTCGCCAACCTTTCAGACCTCACGGACCACCAGTGGTCCATGGACCACCAGTTGGCAACCACTGATCTAAAGAACAAAATAAACAAAATAGAACAGATTTATACATATAGAGAAAAAACTGATGAAGACCAGAGGATACGGTTGTTGGGGGACGAGGTAAAAAAATGTAATGGGATTAAGAAATACTAATTGGTAGTTACAAAATAGGCATGGGGCTGTAAGAAAAAGCATAGGGAATATAGTTAACAATCTATACTAATAAAAGGGTTATATGCTAATTGGACTGGACCTTTTCCAGACATCCTTCCAGACAAAGCCATGGTGGCGGGGGACGAGGCAGAGACCGTTAGGGGCGATCAGGCTGGCAGGGGAGGGCAGTTAGGGGCGATCAGGCCAGCAGGGGAGGGTAGTTAGGGGGCGATCAGGCTGGCAGGGGGGCAGTTAGGGGGTGATCAGGCTGGCAGACAGAGGCAGTTAGGAACAATCAGGCCGGCAGGGGAGCAGTTAGGGGCATCAGGCCAGCAGGCAGAGGTGGTTAGGGATGATCAGGCAGGCAGGCAGGCAAGCGATTAGGAGCCAGCAGTCCCGGATTTCGAGAGGGATGTCTGACTGTCTGAAATTGGCAGTCAGATATCCCCCGAGGGGTCCCGGATTGTAGAGGGTGCAGGCCAGGCTGAGGGACCCCCTCCCGTGTACAAAGTTTGTGCACCGGGCCTCTAGTATTGTAATAACTACCTATGGTGGCAGATGGACATTTGAATTATTAAAGGGAACACTTTGTAACCTATAGGAATGTTTACTTACTGTGACATACATCTGAAACTGATACAAAAAAAGTGTTAAATGCAAGCTGTAATTGAAAAATAAAAAAATAAAATCAATAATTTTCTAGCCAAACTATGAAAAAGAGAGAGAAGTTATAAGTTACTAATATTAGAAACAAAAGAGGGTATATCATTACAGCACCTATGGGAATCCTATCTAATAGAGAGGAAATATGCTAATTGACCCTCATGCTGTTGCAAAGATGGTGGCGCCCACAGCCAATAAGGAGGGAATATGCTAATTGACTGTTTCTCCCTCAAAGATGGTGACACTCACAGCCAATAAGGAGGGAATATGCTAATTGACTGTCCCTCCCTCAAAGATGGCAGTGCCTACAGCCCATGAGGAGGGAATATGCTGATTAACTGCCATGCCCTTAAAGATGGTGGCAACCACAGCCACAAGATGGCAGCACCCAGTCCCTTCAGCCCCGCAGGGGTGGCAGGCACGCAGCAAGCCCGGGCCTGCCCCAGGCGGGCCCAGCCACTCCGCATGCCTGCCTCCAGAGACACCCAGTCCCGTCAGCCCCTGAGCTGCCCAGGGCCGGCCTGAGGCACAGGCAAGCCTCAGATGGCGGCTGCTCAGCCACCCAGGGCCGCCCGAGGCTCAGGTAACCAGGGCCAGTCAAGGCTTGCACTGCCAGCAGTGGCAGCAGCAGAGGTATGATGGGGCGTCGCCTTCCCCTGATCGCCAGGTCGCCTCCCGCCCATGAGGGGGCAGGCCGGGCTGAGGGACGCCCCCCTCCAGTGCATGAATTTTCATGCACCAGGCCACTAGTTAAAGGATAATAAAGTAATATAATGAACAACTCCTATGCCCACATATTTGATAACTAGATGAAACAGAGTAATTTCTTGAAAGATAAAAGCTGCCAAAACTCTCACAAGAAATAGACAATCTCAATAGACCTATATATATTAAAGAAATTGACTTAATAATTGATAATTTGCTAAAGCATAAATTCACCAGGCCAGAGGAGTTCACTAGAGAATAATACAAAACATTTAAGGGAGAAATGATACCAATTCTTTACAATCTCTTTCAGAGGATAAAAATAGAAGGAATGTTTCCTAGCTCATTCTGTGAGGCCAGTGTTACCTGAATATGAAAATCAGACAAAGACATTACAGAAAACCTCATACCATTATCTCTCATAACCATAGATACAAAAATCCTTGATAAAATATTAGCAAATCAAATCCAACAATGTATAAAAGACCAAGTGTGATTTAACCCAGGTATGCAATGCTGGTTTTAACATTCAAAAATCAACATAACCCGTCACAACAATAGATTAGATGGAACATATACTAGTAGATCAGTGAAGTTGTATTGAGATACAGGCAGTAGGCAGTGAACAGTTTTCTCCCAAAAGCTGACAGCCACTGCCCACCTAAGTCATGCTCCTATCTGAAAAAATTACAAATTAATCCACATCCTATACTTTAAGGGCTGCTCACGAATAGTCACAACTGGTTACGCCACGTCCTTGAATAATGAACTGTTCTTACACCTCTACTCCACATGCTTTCATTCATTGGATTTAATACTCAAATGAACAGGCATGGTATTCAATGTTTAATTTTCTAGGCTGGCCCATATTTAATGTGTTTAAAGTGCCTATTGCCATACCTGCCAAATGGTAAGCACTCCATAAATGCTAGCTCTGACCTGTTAAACCTATGCTCTCCAATTACTCAACTTATTTGGGCTTGTGTTGCTGCCTGCTTAGGGTGTAGCTCTGTGCATCGTTCGGTACGATTCTGCTGTCTCCTAGGGTCACAGGAGTGTTGTGTTCTGGGGTGGGCTCTTCCGCTAGTTTTCCAGCTCATCTCGGAAGGTCTGTACAGCCCGTCCCCGCAGTTGTCAGTGCCAGGAGTGGTCTGTGCGCAGTGGGCACCCAGCAAACGCTGCTGGCTGCCGGCGGATTGATTTACTCCCACCTCCCTCCATCCCGTTAGGACACCCATCACTGCAAATAGAAGGACCTCCTTGTCTACATCTCCTCCACCCAGAACAGTCTCCCACATCTCCCTGCATCAGTGACTCTCATTTCAGCCTTTCTTCCCGTTCCTGGACCTTCCAACCCCTTTCCACCCCCAAACTATCATTTCAACTCAGTGTACACATTACTTAGTTTTGGAAAATGTTTCCCCTTTGCCCCTATGTCGGAATTCGCTGTACCCATTTCTATGGAGCCTCCCAGGATAAATGAGACAATGGCTCCAAGAGCCCCTTGTAAGCAGCAAAGGGCCCCACGCTGACTGTCAGGAAACAGCACACACTTTAGACCAGCAGCTGAGTCTCCAGGAAAGAACGCTTCCTCAGCGCGTCTTCCCTGTGAAGCTGTGGGGGTGCGTGTGTTTAAAGGCCTTCCCTGACGATGGGGGGCTGGGGTGGATGAAGCTGGGCATCTGGGTGAGACTCACATGCTGAGGCAGGTCTCCGGAGCCGATGAATTCACAGTCCTCTGCCCGCTTTCGCTTCAGCCTCAGTCTAGGAATAGACACCTGGTTTGAGCAAAAGGAAGGAAGTTCAAAAGAGGTAAAGCAAACTTCTATGCAAACCGTTCTCCCTAGAGCACCAAGCAGGTAGTGCTAAGAGCGAAGGTAACTCACAGCCCCTGGGCGGGTGCTGAGCGGAGCACCAAGGTTAGCGCCTACTTACCCACCTGCCGCTTTTTTATTCATACGAGTCTGAGCTAATTACAGGGTTTCATTGTATTTTCATACATGTAATAATCTAGTTTACCCTGTAAAGGATTCATCTACAATGCAATTAAACAGCCAAGGAGAACAAAATATTAAAATAAGCATGTGTTTAAATAAGATACAATATGTGCAATTAGACCTAACACACTCCTGTATCTCAGTGTTTGCTTTGCACAATACAAACAGGTCATTTGAGGCCAAGCGGAAACCAGTGATGAGATGACCTTTAAGCTCCTGCCCAGTGGGAGAGTCCAGGATTTTGTGATCTGAGTGAAAAATGAAAACTTCAGAGCACCATGCAGATGTTTACAAGAATCCAGCTGTTTGATGTCAGGTGGACAAGACACCCACAACGGACAAAGGCATTCCACTTTCATCCAGATGTTGTTGCACGGTGCTGACTTAGCCTGACACACAGCAGCGTTAAGTGACTTATTCCAGGTGGTGAGAATCTCTGACTCTCCTGGCAGTGGACTTGTTTGGAGGTTTGTCATTTTAGGATCAGTGGCACCGATACTAACAGCTCCTGCCCCACTGACAGTCTCTGGGTCTGTTAGATGAAATAGTCAATCAGTTCTCTCCATTCTCCAGCTCTTTGCTCCCCTCTCACTCCCCTCCTCCCCGGCTAAGGTCTGCGTTAACCTGGACTCTGGCCCAAGACAAGGTGGGCTCCTCCGTCACAGGGCTGTGCACTACGGTCCTTGTCTTTGCAGCCGCTGTTGTTCATGGTGATCACTGTCCCTGGGGCATCATTATCGGGGCCACACGCTGGTCAGGTCAACCTTCTGGGCATTTTAAAGGTTGATTGCAGGATAGACCATCACAGCCACCAGTCACCCTCCCATGATCAGGCTGCAGAGGACCATTCATCTACATGTGGCTGTGGTGCACGGGCCCGGCTGAGGTGACGGATGCTGGTGAAAAGTTCTGTCCACATCCATAAACCGCACCGCTGCCCTTGATCTGCAGCTGCAGCTTCTGTATGCAGAGCCCGGTGCTGTTTGCAGATCAGCCTCTTGGACTCAGCTTCTTCTGGTTGCCTTGACGCCCAGTGAATTTCCCAGGGCTTGATCAGGCCCATTCCAGGCGCATCTGGTGCCTCTCATGCCCAGATGTCTCAAGCTTGACCATTGGGATTGAAATCGTGCTTCTGCAGCATCTTCCTCTGCAGCCTTTCCTGGCTTCTTTTCCTCCAGCCCCTGTGCCCTCCCCTCCGTTACCATTGCTTCCCTCCAGCTCTTGCTGCTCATGCCCTGCCTGGGTCTGCATAGTGTGGCCTTGGCTGCCCAGAAGGCTGGTTCTAGACCAAACTCCCTACGTGACCTTGAGCAAGACACACCGCCTCCCTGGGCCTCATTGTCCTTATCTTAACATGAGAGCATTGGCCTGAATCAGGCCTGAGCTCCCTGCCGTTCAAAAATTACATCATCTCTCCAATACTGTAGACTGGCTGCCTTCCAAGGGCTCACTGCTCACATTCTGCCTGGTTCTGCAGGATTTAGGGAGGGAGAGTGAGAAATATTAGGTTCTTGGGCAAACACCATGAAAAATTATAAAATGCATCTGCTACCTTCTCATCTTCATGAGCCCCCTCTTATGTGTGGAATTGAAACCTCAGAGACCTAAACATAGCCTTTAGGACAGTTTTGTCACTTCCCCAAATTGCACAGCAAAAACAGAGAAGGGTGCAGGGAAGCTTAGCTTCCTGAGTGCTATGCAAGCATTGCTCCTTCTGGACCCAGGATGGGGGTGCCTGTGGAGAGAGGCTCTGAACAGGCCAGAGGAAAGGGAGTGAGAGGAGAATGGAGGAAGAGAGGCCTATAGAGACTGAGGGAAGGTGCCTGCGTTGGGGGACGGGGTGGGGATGGGGAAGGGGGCGGAGGAGTGCACAACTGAGCATCCAATCAGCACTTGGTGCTAATTCCAAACAAACATAGCACTTAAACAAAAAGTAAGTTAGCATATGCACAGTGTGCGGAGGCCTCCAGTGTTGAGCCTTCCAGACCAATCATCTGTGATAGGAAGGCCTCCCTATTCCTGGCATGGATGGTCCAGGGCACATCAGGTTCAGTGTGTTCCCTCATTTGTTTCTACAGGTAACTGCAGGTTAATGAGCTCCCAGGGCAGTGTTTTAGAGGTTCGAGGGGTGTTAGTCTAAGGAGGGGCATCAACGTAGAGAGGAGGGCTTTCTCCACCTTCTCCTTATGGGAGGGAACCAGTGGAGTCTTTGCTGTTGTGATTGGGATTATTTTTATAATTTAAAACCACCAACTTACTGTAGCTCAGCCTAATCCTAATTGTGATTTCTTTTATTTTTAAATCACTTGTGATTATTCCCGACTTTGCCTCTAAGCTCAGGAATGTTTCTGAATAGGCAATTCTATTTCTAAATAAGATATCAGTGTGTGTGTGTGTGTGTTGTGTAAGGTTAACACAGGTGAGAAGGGACACCCACCTCTGTTTGGAGCTGCCCAGAGGCATGATCCTGCCTCGGTGAGATGGGCTGTTGTCAAGGGAAAACTGACTCATGGGCCTGCTCACCAGCAACTCCTTTGCCCTCTCCTGTCTCCTTGCTTTTCTCTTCCTCCCTTTTCTGATATCCCTTTAAATGCTTCTCCCTGTAATCCATTGGTTGAGTTTGCTTTAAAACTCAGCATTCAGTTCTTCTTCAAGTTAACTTCTCACTGACCAGGAGAACCTGGGTCAGGATATCCCTGCTCCCAGAGTTTCTGGAGTGAGTGAAAGCAAGAGGGACCATCAGAGTGTTTGGAACCAAGATGTTAATATTCAGTGACAAGACAGTCACTAAGATTCCTTAGGGTGGGGAGTCTTAGTCTAAAGAACTGAATTGAGCTGTAGGTAGGAAGGGGTGAGTGTAAGGCCTTGGCAGCAGCTGCTGATCGACCCGAGTTGAAGGCAGAACTGACAGAGATGATTTGAAAGACAACCTGAGTGGCTCCTGGATCAGAAAGGAGCCTCCAAGTGAGAGAACATGGGGCAGGTCTCAGCTGGAGGCGCTTGATGGTCCTTTGATGCATCATCATCTCTTCACTGTTGAGATGGTGGGTCCAGAAAGAAGATGAGGAATCTGGAAAAGTGGGGGCAATCAACCATGCACAATGTTTTTATTGTGTGTTGTGGGGGGGCGGGGAGCGCGAGGGATTGTTCTGCAATTTTACAGCTTGCAAAGTACAACCACAGATACTATCTCATGTGATTTCCACAATTACCCAGTATAACTGCGTAGTTATAATTAACTCTATTTTGCAGTTCATTAATTTATTCAATATATTCTGAGAGTCTTTTATGCACAAGGCGCTATGCTAGATGCTCAAGCTATTACAACAGACAAGACTACATCAACAGTTGAAAAGTTATTGCAGTGGAGTGTGATTGGTTATGGTTGGGGGAAATAAGGGTGTCAGCAGGAAGACATAATCTGGTCTAGGGAAGTATTTTCAAAAGGAGTGACATTTAAATTAGAACTGAATGGTAGGTAAATAAGGTTGAGCTAGGC